>NW_026286576.1:0-12262 GCF_023373465.1 Oncorhynchus keta | reverse complement strand
CTGTTAACATCTTCTATCCCCAAGCTATAAGACTGCTGAACAGCTCATCAAATGGCTACCCAGACTATTTGCATTGACCCCCTCCCTTTTTTAATGCTGCTGTTACTCACCGTTTATTATCTATACATAGTCACTTTACCCCTACCTACATGTACATATTACCTCAATGACCTCGACTAACTTGTACCCCCACACATTGACTCAATACCAGTAGCCCCTGTATATAGCCTGCTTATTGTTATTTTATTATTGCTCTTTCATTTTTTTTCTTTAGTTTATTTAGTAAATACTCTTATTTTTCTTAAAACTGTATTTTTTAAGGGCTGGTAAGATTTTGGTGCATATGACAAATAAAATGTGATTTGATGTGTGACTTATCTTTCCTCTCCTCCCTTCCTGACCCACACACCCCTTCTCCTCTCGTGACCCCCCTTCTCCTCGCCTGACCCCATCCCCCTCTCCTTACCTCACTCCCCTCTCCTTTCCTCTCCTGACCCCACCCCCTCTCCTTACGTCACTCCCCTCTCCTCTCCTGACCCCACCCCACCCCCTCTCCTCACCCCACTCCCTCCTCCTCTCCTCTCCTGACCCCACCCCTCCCCTCACTCCACTTCTCCTCCCCTGACCCCACTCCCTCCTCCTCTCCTGACCCCACACTCCTCACCCCACCCCCTTCCGCCTCTCCTGACCCCACCCCCCTCCTCCTCTCCTGACCCCACCCCCTCCCCTCACTCCACTTCTCCTCCCCTGATCCCACTCCCTCCTCCTCTCCTGACCCCACACTCCTCACCCCACCCCCTTCCTCCTCTCCTGACCCCACCCCCTCCTCTCCTGACCCCACCCCTCTCCTCACCCCCCTCTCCTCCTCCTCTCCTGACCCCACCCCCTCTCCTCACCCACCTCCCTCCTCCTCTCCTGACCCTACCCCCTCTCCTCCTCTCCTGACCCTACCCCCTCCTCTCCTGACCCCATCCCCTCTCCTCATCCCCCTCCTCTCCTGACCCCACCCCCCTCTTCTCCTCCTCTCCTGACCTCACCCCCTCCCCTTCCTCCTCTCCTGACCCCACCCCCTCCCCTCACTCCACTTCTCCTCCCCTGATCCCACTCCCTCCTCCCTCTCCTGACCCCACACTCCTCACCCCACCCCCCTTCCTCCTCTCCTGACCCCACCCCCCTCCTCTCCTGACCCCACCCCCTCTCCTCACCCCCCTCTCCTCCTCCTCTCCTGACCCCACCCCCTCTCCTCACCCACCTCCCCTCCTCCTCTCCTGACCCTACCCCCTCTCCTCCTCTCCTGACCCTACCCCCTCCTCTCCTGACCCCATCCCCTCTCCTCATCCCCCTCCCCTCCTCCTCTCCTGACCCCACCCCCCTCTTTCTCCTCCTCTCCTGACCTCACCCCCTCCCCTTCCTCCTCTCCTGACCCCACCCCCTCTCCTCACCCCCTCCTCCCCTCCTCCTCCCCTGACCCCACCCCCCTCTCCTCACCCCCTCCCCTCCTATTCTCCTGACCCCACCCCCTCCCATCCTCCTCTCCTGACCCCACCCCCTCTCCTCTCCTGACCCCACCCCCTCTCCTCACAACCCTCCCGTCCCTCCACCAGACACCATGATGAAGCATTTTCAGTCCATGGACGCGTGCCGGAGCTTCTCAGAGTTCCGCCAGGAGACCAGCATGCTCCACTCCCTACAGCACCCGTGCATCGTGCTGCTGGTGGGAATCAGTATTCACCCGCTCTGCTTCGCCCTGCAGCTGGCTCCCCTGGGCAGCCTCAACATTGTGCTGGAGGACAGACATAAAGGTATGAACAGGTAGAAAGAGAGAGAGACAGACTGACACGCCAGACAGGCAGACAGGGAGAGAGAGAGACAGACTGACACGCCAGACAGGCAGACAGGGAGAGACAGACTGACACGCCAGACAGGCAGACAGGGAGAGAGAGACAGACTGACACGCCAGACAGGGAGAGAGAGAGAGAGACAGACTGACATGCCAGACAGGCAGACAGGGAGAGAGACGCGAGAGAGAGAGAGATCCACAGCTAGTTAGGTCCCTAATGCTGAGAATCTTCTCTACACAAGTTATGAAAACATTTTAAACTTGCCCTTTTAACTCAACCCCCCCTCCCCATCAGGCTCCAGGTACATGCCCCTGGGTCACATGCTCACCTTCAAGGCAGCCTATCAGATTGCAGCGGGGCTGGCCTACCTGCACAGGAAGAACATCATCTTCTGTGACCTCAAGTCAGACAACATCCTGGTGTGGTCCCTGGAGGTAGGTGATTAGTATGAGGGGCAGAATTAGAAATCGACCCCTAGCCACTATGTCTGGGCCGTTCAATTCCAGTCCTGGAAAGCCTAAACACTTCAGTTTGTTGTGTTTTTACCTGGTAGTTAAATACACTCACCTGGTGTCCCAGGTCTGAATCAGTCCCTGATGAGAAGGAGAGGATGAAAACCAGAAGTGTTTTCGCCCACCCAGTAGTAACAATAGTGTTGTATGTTTGTATAATCCTTCTTGGTCTCATCCTAGGTGTGTGACCCGGTGAATATCAAGCTGTCAGACTACGGCATCTCGCGCCAGTCCTTCCACGAGGGGGCACTGGGTGTGGAGGGCACGCCGGGCTACCAGGCCCCTGAGATACGCCCAGGCATCGTTTATGATGAGAAGGTAGATGATAAGAAGGTCTATGGTGGCAGGTAACCTAGCGGTTAAGAGCGTTGGGCCAGTGGGGCCTCCCGGGTGGTGCAGTCTAAGATACTGCATCGCAGTGCTAGCTGTGCCACCAGAGACTCTGGGTTCGAGCCCAGGCTCTGTCGCAGCCGGCCGTGACCGGGAGGTCCATGAGCCGACACACAATTGGCCTAGCGTCGTCCGGGTTAGGGAGGGTTTGGGTAATGTTAGGGAGGGTTAGGGTAATGTTACTGACTCGATCATTTAGGGTAATGTTACTTACTGTATCATTTAGGGTAATGTTACTGACTGTATCATTTAGGGTAATGTTACTGACTGTATCATTTAGGGTAATGTTACTGACTGTATCATTTAGGGTAATGTTACTGACTGTATCATTTAGGGTAATGTTACTGACTGTATCATTTAGGGTAATGTTACTGACTGTATCATTTAGGGTAATGTTACTGACTGTATCATTTAGGGTAATGTTACTGACTGTATCATTTAGGGTAATGTTACTGACTCGATCATTTAGGGTAATGTTACTGACTCGATCATTTAGGGTAATGTTACTGACTCGATCATTTAGGGTAATGTTACTGACTCGATCATTTAGGGTCATGTTACTGACTCGATCATTTAGGGTAACGGTACTAACATTTAGATTAATATTACTGACTGTATAATTTAGGGTAATGTTAATGACTAACATTTAGGCTAATGTTAATGACTAACATTTAGGGTAATGTTAATTACTATCATTTAGGGTAATGTTACTGACTGCCATTTAGGGTAATGTTAATGACTAACATTTAGGCTAATGTTAATGACTAACATTTAGGGTAATGTTACTGACTATCATTTAGGGTAATGTTACTGACTGCCATTTAGGGTAATGTTAATGACTAACATTTAGGGTCATGTTAATGACTAACATTTAGGGTCATGTTAATGACTACCATTTAGGGTAATGTTACTGACTGCATCATGTAGGGTAATGTTACTGACTGCATCATGTAGGGTAATGTTACTGACTGCATCATGTAGGGTAATGTTCATGACTAACATTTAGGGTAACGCTACTGACTGTATCATTTAGGTTAATGTTAATGACTAACATTTAGGGTAATGTTACTGACTGCCATTTAGGGTAATGTTAATGACTAACATTTAGGCTAATGTTAATGACTAACATTTAGGGTAATGTTACTGACTATCATTTAGGTAATGTTACTGACTGCCATTTAGGGTAATGTTAATGACTAACATTTAGGTGATGTTAATGACTAACATTTAGGTAATGTTAATGACTACCATTTAGGGTAATGTTACTGACTGCATCATGTAGGATAATGTTACTGACTGCATCATGTAGGGTAATGTTACTGACTGCATCATGTAGGGTAATGTTCATGACTAACATTTAGGGTAACGCTACTGACTGTATCATTTAGGTTAATGTTAATGACTAACATTTAGGGTAATGTTAATGACTACCATTTAGGGTAATGTTACTGACTGCATCATGTAGGATAATGTTACTGACTGCATCATGTAGGGTAATGTTACTGACTGCATCATGTAGGGTAATGTTCATGACTAACATTTAGGGTAACGCTACTGACTGTATCATTTAGGTTAATGTTAATGACTAACATTTAGGGTAATGTTACTGACTATCAGTTAGGGTAATGTTAATGACTAACATTTAGGGTAATATTACTGACTGTATCATTTAGGGTAACGGTACTGAATATCATTATCATGGGGTGCGTAACTGATGGCATGGAAGTCAAACGCAGGAGAGCAGAACTTGGTAAATAGCTGGAGCCATTTAATGTATTTAACTACCGGCATACAAAATACATGGACACAAAACCTATATCGCACCAGTCACAAATAAATCAAAATCAAATCAAATGTATTTATTTATATAGCCCTTCGTACATCAGTTGATATCTCAAAGTGCTGTACAGAAACCCAGCCTAAAACCCCAAACAGCAAGCAATGCAGGTGTAGAAGCAGGTGTAGAAGCACGGTGGCTAATTTGAAAGTTGTGTTGTTATTTGCGCTGACCACTACAGTCCATTTACATTTTCCAACGTTTGGGTGAGGTTTTTTCCTCACCTGACTAGCCTCGTTTCACCGCTAATAAATAAAAATTAGTGTTCAGCGAAATAACAACACAACTTCCAAATTCAAGGTAGCCTAGTCAAATAATAATGACATCCAATCACATTAACCGTTACTCTCTCATAGGAATTCCACTAACAGTCCATATGTAGCCAACGTAGCTGCTACTCATTTCTTGTCAAAAATGTATAAATAATTTAGTAGTAAGTAGTAAAGAATTTGAGTAGTAAGACATGTATAAAAGCAACAGATACCATTAAAAGCAGGGGCTAGAAGCGTCTTATATCGTGAGCTACTAAGTAGCAAGAACAGGCAAGTCCATACTCATTGTGGAGGACTTAATTTTCCTGCTACCACAGATGTGGCTTGACAATGCTGGGGAAAAGGGCCCAAAACTATACAGACAATGCCTTCATCCAACAACACTGTTTCACGACGCATCAGTGACATGGCAGCAGAACTTTTGAAACAATTACTGCTTTGCATACAAGCCAGTGAATTCTGTAGAAAAGATGGATGACTCAACAGACGTGGCGGGCCTGGCAGAGCTCCTGGTATATGTCCGTTACGTTTATGGGAGGTCAATTAAGGAAGACATCCTCTTCTGCAAACCACTAGAAACCAGGACAACAGGGGATGATATTTTTAAAATACTGGACAGCTTTGTGACATCAAATGGACTCTGGTGGTCAAGATATGTTGGTATTTGTTCTGATGGCGCAAAAGCCATGACAGGGAGACATAGTGGAGTGGTAACGCAAGTGCAAGCAGTTGCTCCCGACGCCACTTGGTTTCACTGCAGCATCCACCGAGAGGCTCTTTCTGCCAAGGGAATGGCTGACAGCTTGAAAGACGTTTTGGACACTACAGTGAAAATTGTTAACTTTGTTAAAGCAAGGCCCCTGAACTCTTGTGTATTTTCTGCACTATGCAGTGATATGGGCAGCGACCATGTAACGCTTTTACAACATAAAGAAGTGTGCTGGTTGTCAAGGGGCAAAGTATTGACACATTTTTTTAAATTGAGAGACGAGCTTAAAGTTCTTTACTGACCATAACTTTCACTTGTCTGACCGCTTGCATAATGACGAGTTTCTCACACGACTGGCCTATCTGGGTGATGTTTTTTCTCACCTGAATG
Organism: Oncorhynchus keta; assembly: GCF_023373465.1. Classification (NCBI taxonomy): domain Eukaryota; kingdom Metazoa; phylum Chordata; class Actinopteri; order Salmoniformes; family Salmonidae; genus Oncorhynchus; species Oncorhynchus keta. The sequence continues at coordinate 6,311 of NW_026286576.1, read as the reverse complement.
ATCTGAATCTAGCATTACAGGGACTCTCCGCAACAATATTCAATGTGCGGGACAAAATTGATTAAGAGGTTGGAGCTCTTCTCTGTCTGCATTAACAAAGACAACACACAGGTCTTTCCATCATTGTATGATTTTTTGTGTGCAAATGAACTCAAGCTTACGGACAATGTCAAGTGTGACATAGCGAAGCACCTGAGTGCGTTGGGTGAGCAATTACGCAGGTTCTTTCCTGAAACAGATGACACAAACAACTGGATTTGTTATCCCTTTCATGCTCTGACTCCAGTCCACTTACCAAGAGCCTCATCCAAATTGCAACAAGCGGTTCTGTGAACATGTCATTTAATCAGAAGCCACTGCCAGATTTCTGGATTGGACTGTGCTCAGAGTATTCTGCCTTGGCAAATACAGGCACAGACTGTTAAGACTCTGATGCCCTTTGCAACCACGTACCTATGTGAGAGTGGATTCTCGGCCCTCACTAGCCTGAAAACGAAATACAGGCACAGACTGTGTGTGGAAAGATATTTAAGTCTGAGACTCTCCAATTACAACCCAACATTGCAACCCATCCTTTCAAGCACAACCTTTTCATTAACCTGTGGTGAGTTATTCACAATTTTCTATGACTGTGTCGTTTAGGGTAACTGTACTGACTGTATCGTTTACGGTAACGGTACTGACTGTATTGTTTAGGGTAACGGTACTGACTGTATCGTTTAGGGTAACGGTACTGACTGTATAATTTAGGGTAACTACTGACTGTATCGTTTCGGGTAACGTTACGGACTGTATCGTTTCGGGTAACGGTACTGACTGTATCGTTTAGGGTAACTGTACTGACTGTATCGTTTAGGGTAACTGTACTGACTGTATCGTTTAGGGTAACTGTACTGACTGCATCGCTTAGGTAACGGTACTGACTGTATCGCTTAGGTAACTGTACTGACTGTATCGTTTAGGTAACTGTACTGACTGTATCGCTTAGGTAACTGTACTGACTGTATCGCTTAGGTAACTGTTCTGACTGTATCGCTTCGGCAACGATAAGGACTGTATCGCTTAGGTAACGGTACTGACTGTATCGCTTAGGGTAACTGTACTGACTGTATCGTTTAGGTAACTGTACTGACTGCATCGTTTAGGTAACTGTACTGACTGCATCGCTTAGGGTAACTGTACTGACTGTATCGCTTAGGTAACTGTACCTGACTGTATCGCTTAGGGTAACTGTACTGACTGTATCGCTTAGGTAACTGTACTGACTGTATCGCTTAGGTAACTGTACTGACTGTATCGCTTAGGGTAACGGTACTGACTGTATCGCTTAGGTAACTGTACTGACTGTATCGCTTAGGTAACTGTACTGACTGTATCGCTTAGGTAACTGTACTGACTGTATCGCTTAGGGTAACTGTACTGACTGTATCGCTTAGGTAACGGTACCGACTGTATCGCTTAGGGTAACTGTACTGACTGTATCGCTTAGGTAACTGTACTGACTGTATCGCTTAGGGTAACTGTACTGACTGTATCGCTTAGGTAACTGTACTGACTGTATCGCTTAGGTAACCGCACTGACTGTATCGCTTAGGTAACTGTACTGCCTGTATCGCTTAGGGTAACTGTACTGACTGTATTGTTTAGGGTAACGGTACTGACTGTATCATTTAGGTAACGGTACTGACTGTATCGCTTAGGGTAACTGTACTGACTGTATCGCTTAGGTAACGGTACTGACTGTATCGCTTAGGTAACGGCACGGACTGTATCGCTTAGGTAACGGTACTGACTGTATCGTTTAGGGTAACGGTACTGACTGTATCGCTTTAGGTAACGGTACTGACTGTATCGCTTACGGTAACTGTACTGACTGTATCGCTTAGGTAACTGTACTGACTGTATCGCTTAGGTAACGGTACTGACTGTATCGCTTAGGTAACTGCACTGACTGTATCGCTTAGGTAACTGCACTGACTGTATCGCTTAGGTAACTGCACTGACTGTATCGCTTAGGTAACTGCACTGACTGTATCGCTTAGGTAACGGTACTGACTGTATCGCTTAGGTAACTGCACTGACTGTATCGCTTAGGTAACTGCAATGACTGTATCGCTTAGGGTAACTGCACTGACTGTATCGCTTAGGTAACGGTACTGACTGTATCATTTAGGTAACTGTACTGACTGTATCGCTTAGGGTAACTGTACTGACTGTATCGCTTAGGTAACTGCACTGACTGTATCGTTTAGGTAACTGCACCGACTGTATCGCTTAGGTAACTGCACTGACTGTATCGTTTAGGGCAACGGTACTGACTGTATCGCTTAGGGTAACTGTACTGACTATCGCTTAGGTAACTGCACTGACTGTATCGCTTAGGTAACTGCACTGACTGTATCGTTTAGGTAACTGCACTGACTGTATCGCTTAGGGTAACGGTACTGACTGTATCGCTTAGGTAACTGCACTGACTGTATCGCTTAGGTAACGGTACTGACTGTATCGCTTAGGTAACTGTACTGACTGTATCGCTTAGGTAACTGTACTGACTGTATCGCTTAGGGTAACTGTCCTGACTGTATCGCTTAGGTAACTGCACTGACTGTATCGCTTAGGGTAACTGCACTGACTGTATCGCTTAGGGTAACGGTACTGACTGTATCGTTTAGGGTAACTGTACTGACTGTATCGCTTAGGTAACTGCACTGACTGTATCGCTTAGGTAACTGTACTGACTGCATCGCTTAGGTAACTGTACTGACTGTATCGCTTAGGCAACTGTACTGACTGTATCGCTTAGGTAACTGTACTGACTGTATCGCTTAGGGTAACTGTACTGACTGTATCGCTTAGGTAACTGTACTGACTGTATCGCTTAGGGTAACGGTACTGACTGTATCGTTTAGGGTAACTGTACTGACTGTATCGTTTAGGGTAACTGTACTGACTGTATCGCTTAGGGTAACTGTACTGACTGTATCGTTTAGGTAACTGTACTGACTGTATCGCTTAGGTAACGGTACTGACTGTATCGCTTAGGGTAACTGTACTGACTGGTACTGACTGTATCGCTTAGGGTAACTGTACTGACTGTATCGTTTAGGGTAACTGTACTGACTGTATCGCTTAGGTAACTGTACTGACTGTATCGCTTAGGGTAACGGTACTGACTGTATCGCTTAGGTAACTGTACTGACTGTATCGCTTAGGTAACTGTACTGACTGTCATTCGCTTAGGGTAACTGTACTGACTGTATCGCTTAGGGTAACTGTACTGACTGTATCGTTTAGGGTAACTGCACTGACTGTATCGTTAGGGTAACTGTACTGCCTGTATCGCTTAGGGTAACTGTACTGACTGTATCGCTTAGGGTAACGGTACTGACTGTATCGTTTAGGTAACGGTACTGACTGTATCGCTTAGGTAACTGTACTGACTGTATCGCTTAGGGTAACGGTACTGACTGTATCGCTTAGGGTAACTGTACTGACTGTATCGTTTACGGTAACTGTACTGACTGTATCGCTTAGGTAACGGTACTGACTGTATCGCTTAGGGTAACTGTACTGACTGTATCGCTTAGGGTAACTGTACTGACTGTATCGCTTAGGTAACTGTACTGACTGTATCGTTTAGGGTAACTGCACTGACTGTATCGTTTAGGGTAACTGTACTGCCTGTATCGTTTAGGGTAACTGTACTGACTGTATTGTTTAGGTAACGGTACTGACTGTATCATTTAGGGTAACGGTACTGACTGTATCGCTTAGGGTAACTGTACTGACTGTATCGCTTAGGGTAACGGTACTGACTGTATCGCTTACAGTAACTGTACTGACTGTATCGCTTAGGATAACTGTACTGACTGTATCGTTTAGGTAACGGTACTGACTGTATCGTTTAGAGTAACTGTACTGACTGTATCGTTTAGGGTAACTGTACTGACTGTATCATTTAGAGTAACTGCACTGACTGTATCGTTTAGGGTAACGGTACTGACTGTATCGCTTAGGGTAACTGTACTGACTGTATCGTTTAGGGTAACTGCACTGACTGTATCGCTTAGGGTAACTGTACCGCCTGTATCATTTAGGTAACTGTACTGACTGTATTGTTTAGGTAACGGTACTGACTGTATCATTTAGGTAACGGTACTGACTGTATCGCTTAGGTAACTGTACTGACTGTATCGCTTAGGGTAACTGTACTGACTGTATCGCTTTAGGGTAACGGTACTGACTGTATCGCTTATGGTAACTGTACTGACTGTATCGCTTAGGATAACTGTACTGACTGTATCGCTTAGGGTAACGGTACTGACTGTATCGTTTAGGGTAACTGTACTGACTGTATCGCTTAGAGTAACGGTACTGACTGTATCGTTTAGGTAACTGTACTGACTGTATCGTTTAGGGTAACGGTACTGACTGTATCGCTTAGGGTAACTGCACTGACTGTATCGCTTAGGGTAACTGTACTGACTGTATCGTTTAGGGTAACTGCACTGACTGTATCGCTTAGGGTAACTGTACTGACTGTATCGTTTAGGGTAACTGCACTGACTGTATCGTTTAGGGTAACTGCACTGACTGTATCGCTTAGGTAACTGCACTGACTGTATCGTTTAGGGTAACGGTACTGACTGTATCGTTTAGGGTAACTGTACTGACTGTATCGTTTAGGTAACTGCACTGACTGTATCGTTTAGGGTAACTGCACTGACTGTATCGCTTAGGTAACGGTACTGACTGTATCGTTTAGGTAACTCACTGACTGTATCGTTTAGGTAACGGTACTGACTGTATCGTTTAGGTAACTGTACTGACTGTATCGCTTAGGGTAACTGTACTGACTGCATCGCTTAGGGTAACTGTACTGACTGTATCGTTTAGGGTAACTGTACTGACTGTATCGTTTAGGGTAACTGTACTGACTGTATCGTTTAGGGTAACTCTACTGACTGTATCGTTTAGGTAACTCTACTGACTGTATCGCTTAGGGTAACGGTACTGACTGTATCATTTAGGGTAACTGTACTGACTGTATCGTTTAGGGTAACTGTACTGACTGTATCGCTTAGGGTAACTGTACTGACTGTATCGTTTAGGGTAACTGTACTGACTGTATCGTTTAGGGTAACGGTACTGACTGTATCGTTTAGGGTAACGGTACTGACTGTATCGTTTAGGGTAACGGTACTGACTGTATCGTTTAGGGTAACGGTACGGACTGTATCGTTTAGGTAACTGCTGACTGTATCGCTTAGGTAACGGTACGGACTGTATCGTTTAGGGTAACGGTACTGACTGTATCGTTTAGGGTAACGGTACTGACTGTATCGTTTAGAGTAACGGTACTGACTGTATCGTTACTGTAACTGTACTGACTGTATCGCTTAGGTAACGTACGACTATCGCTAGGAACGACTGACTGTATCGCTTAGGGTAACTGTACTGACTGTATCGCTTAGGGTAACTGCACTGACTGTATCGTTTAGGGTAACTGCACTGACTGTATCGTTTAGGGTAACTGCACTGACTGTATCGTTTAGGGTAACTGTACTGACTGTATCGTTTAGGGTAACTGCACTGACTGTATCGTTTAGGGTAACTGCACTGACTGTATCGTTTAGGGTAACGGTACTGACTGTATCGTTTAAGGTAACTGTACTGACTGTATCGTTTAGGGTAACTGTACTGACTGTATCGTTTAGGGTAACTGCACTGACTGTATCGTTTAGGGTAACTGTACTGACTGTATCGTTTAGGGTAACGGTACTGACTGTATCGTTTAGGGTAACTGTACTGACTGTATCGTTTAGGGTAACTGCACTGACTGTATCGTTTAGGGTAACTGCACTGACTGTATCGTTTAGGGTAACTGTACTGACTGTATCGTTTAGGTAACGGTACTGACTGTATCGTTTAGGGTAACTGCACTGACTGTATCGTTTAGGGTAACGGTACTGACTGTATCGTTTAGGGGTAACTGTACTGACTGTATCGTTTAGGGTAACTGTACTGACTGTATCGTTTAGGGTAACTGTCCTGACTGTATCGTTTAGGGTAACTGCACTGACTGTATCGTTTAGGGTAACTGCACTGACTGTATCGTTTAGGGTAACGGTACTGACTGTATCGTTTAGGTAACTGTACTGACTGTATCGTTTAGGGTAACTGCACTGACTGTATCGTTTAGGGTAACGTGCACTGACTGTATCGTTTAGGCAACTGGTACTGACTGTATCGCTTAGGTAAACTGTACTGACTGTATCGTTTAGGGTAATGGTACTGACTGTATCGCTTGC
>NW_026286575.1:0-4047 GCF_023373465.1 Oncorhynchus keta | reverse complement strand
AGTGTACTTTGAAAGGCATTGGCAATAAATCATCTTTTATGATGAAGTAGTGAATATTGACTATGCATACATTTGATTTCTTCCTTAATACAGTCCCAACAGCTATTCCAGCCAACTCCTGACTTCTTCTCAATATTTTAAACTTTTCAAAGTCCTATATTATGTTCCATTAAAATATAATTAATTTATCTTACTTACCTCGACACTTCTCAACTTTCTGTTGCAGGTTTTGCTCAACACCAGTGATGCAGTTCATTTCAATCCACTTTATTGTAGTGTATGCATAATGATATCCTCTTTGAAATATTACTCAAGGCGTTACAGAATACACCGTTGTATGTAATAATACAGGCACCACTCTCACTTCAGTGCCTGCCATGTTGCATTATGCTGTGTGGGTCAATGTAAGGTCCATCTGTTCCTTGTCTGGTGATGCGTTCTTTATGCAGCCCATTTCCTATTCTTTGTCTGATGGAGATTCTAATGATGACGCATTGACACACAATCAGCCATCGATCTGAATGGGGAGCCCTTTCAGACAGGCAAAATTGCCATGAAAATGGCTGTCATCAGTTGTTTCCGTACAACTACATGAGCTGGTTTTGGGTTTGATCTGCTTTGGGCAGTTTCCAGACATAATCAGACATAGGACGATAGAAAAAGAGAATGCATGTCTTTTTCAGTGAATTACATTCAAATATGTTCAGTTGTTATAGCCACATTGAAGCAGAGCAGATTCATGTTCTCAAAGAGGCACAGTATTCAAAACCTCTCTCTCTACTGAGTGTAATGATTGCCAGGCTGAGGTAAAATATAAATCCCAAGATGTTCAAAATAAACCAGCCTATGACCGTGACCGTGGACTTTCTCAGCAAGCAGCCTGATACATGATCTTTCCCAAGGGGGGTTATAGCACAATGCTCTCTCAAGCTGAGGTACTCTGTTATGATTAAGTGAATCACTAGAGGGAAACAGACAACATGAAAACATAGGGGGGCTTTTCAATTCCACCATGTCACCTTACCTGTCATCACCCCTCCTCTCTCCTCTGTCCCAGTTTTCAGTTAGAATGTGACTACTTTGAAAAGTGTGTATATTTAGATAGTCACACTCCTATTCCCAAAATAGTTCAGACATTCATTGATATAGGCTAGTCTAACTAGAGAGAAGGAAAAACTTAAGCACTATGCTTATGCATATTTGTAATAGCCTATTATGCTAATATTGTAATAGAGTTTCCTCCTCTTCTTCCGAAGAGGAGGCGAAACGGATCAGAGGACCAATACGCGGCGTGGTAATTTTCCATGGTACTTTTTAATGCTATCAGGTACACATGAACAAACTAACAAAACAAAAAATGTGAAAACTCAAATTACAGTCCTATCTGGTGCACACACAGAGACAGGAAACAATCACCCACAAACACACAGTGAAACCCAGGCCACCTAAGTATGATTCTCAATCAGAGACAACTAATGACACCTGCCTCTGATTGAGAACCATACTAGGCCAGAACATAGAAATTCCCAAAACCTAGACAAACAAACATAGACTGCCCACCCAACTCACGCCCTGACCATACTAACTAAACACAAAACACAGAAAATAAAGGTCAGAACGTGACAGTACCCCCAAAGGTGCGGACTCCGGCCGCAAAACCTTGACCTATAGGGGAGGGTCTGGGTGAGGCGTCTGTCCGCGGTGGCGGTTCTGGCGCGGGACGCGGACCCACTTCACCCTTGTCTTTGTCCGCCTTATTTTCCGCCTCCGTGGCTTTCTCACCATGGCAACCCCTCTCAATGACCCCACTGGACAGAGGGGCAGCTCGGGACAGAGGGGCAGGGGCTCTGGACAGAGGACAGGGGCTCTGGACAGAGGGACAGGGGCTCTGGACAGAGGGACAGGGGCTCTGGCGCCTCTGGGCTGAGGGGCTCTGGCGCCTCTGGGCTGAGAGGCTCTGGCGCCTCTGGGCTGAGGGGCTCCGGCAGCGGCGCCGGACAGGCGGGAGCGCTCCGGCAGCGGCGCCGGACAGGCGGGAGGCTCCGGCAGCGGCGCCGGACAGGCAGGGACGCTCCGGCAGCGGCGCCAGACAGGCGGGACGCTCCGGCAGCGGCGCCGGACAGGCGGGACGCTCCGGCAGCAGCGCCGGACAGGCGGGAGCGCTCCGGCAGCGGCGCCCGGACAAGCGGGAGAGCTCCGGCAGCGGCGCCGGACAGGCGGGAGGCTCCGGCAGCGGCGCCGGACAGGCGAAGGCTCCGGCAGCGGCGCCGGACAGGCGGGAGGCTCCGGACAGGCGGGAGGCTCCGGCAGCGGCGCCGGACAGGCGGGAGGCTCCGGCAGCGGCGCCGGACAGGCGGGAGGCTCCGGCAGCGGCGCCGGACAGGCGGGAGGCTCCGGCAGCGGCGCCGGACAGGCGGGAGCACCTGCAGAGAGGAGACAGAGAGACAGCCTGGTGCGTGGAGCTGCTACAGGAGGCAGCGGCGCCGGACAGGCGGGACGCTCCAGCAGCGGCGCCGGACAGGCGGGAGGCTCCGGCAGCGGCGCCGGACAGGCGGGAGGCTCGGCAGTGGCGCGGACAGCGGGAGGCTCCCGGCAGCGGCGCCCGGACAGGCGGGAGGCTCCGGCAGCGGCGCCGGACAGGCGGGAGGCTCCGGCAGCGGCGCCCGGACAGGCGGGAGGCTCCGGCAGCGGCGCCGGACAGGCGGGAGGCTCCGGCAGCGGCGCCGGACAGGCGGGACGCTCCGGCAGCGGCGCCGGACAGGCGGGAGCACCTGCAGGGAGGAGACTGAGAGACAGCCTGGTGCGTGGGGCTGCCACAGGAACTACCAGGCTGGGGAGACTTTCAGGAGGCTTGGTGTTAGGAGGAGCCTGAAAGACCGGGCTGTGGGGAGCACTGGAGCTCTGGTGCGCAACCTTGGCACCACTTCCCCAGGCTGGACAACTACTCGAGCCCGGACCCTCAAGAGTGCAGGCACAGGTTGAACCGGGCTGTGGGTAAGCACGGGAGATCTAGTGCTTACTACACGCACCTCTCCCCTAGGCTCCACTCCCACAGTTGCCCGGTACGAGGCGGAGCGCAGGCAGAGGACGCACTGCACCCTCCCAGCGCCCCGGAGACACAGCACGCAGAGCCGGCGCAGGATAACCTGGACCAAGACTGCGTACCGGCGACCAGACCCGCTGAGCAGGCACCATACGCCCTGGCTCAATGCCCACACTCGCATGGCACTCTCGGGGGCTGCCCTATAGCGCACCGGGCTATGGACACGCACTGGCGACACCGTGCGCTCAACCGCATAACACGGTGCCTGACCAGTAATGCGCTGCTCATAATAAGCACGAGAGTGAGCTCAGGTCTGCTACCTGGCTTAGTACCACACCTCGTGTGCCCCCAAAAAATTTGGGGCTGCCTCTCGTACCTGTCGCACTGCCGTGCTGGCTCCTCATATTGCCGCCGATCAGCTTTCGCTGCCTCCAGCTCTGCTTTGGGGCTGCGATTTTCCCAGCCCGTGCCCAGGGTCCCTCTCCGTTCAGTATCTGCTCCCATGTCCAGGAGTCCTGTGATGGTGGCCTCTGTTGTTGATGCTGCTGCTGCTGTCGTCGCTGTCCTTTACCACGCCGCTTGGTCCGATTGTGGTGGGTGATTCTGTAATGAGTTTCCTCCTCTTCTTCCGAAGAGAGGAGGCGAACGGATCAGAGGACCAATACGCGGCGTGGTAATTTTCCATGGTACTTTTTAATGCTATCAGGTACACATGAACAAACTAACAAAACAAAAAATGTGAAAACTCAAATTACAGTCCTATCTGGTGCACACACAGAGACAGGAAACAATCACCCACAAACACACAGTGAAACCCAGGCCACCTAAGTATGATTCTCAATCAGAGACAACTAATGACACCTGCCTCTGATTGAGAACCATACTAGGCCGAAACATAGAAATTCCCAAAACCTAGACAAACAAACATAGACTGCCCACCCAACTCACGCCCTGACCATACTAACTAAACACAAAACACAGAAAATAAAGGTCAGAACGTGACA
>NW_026286574.1:0-2359 GCF_023373465.1 Oncorhynchus keta | reverse complement strand
TCCCCACACTGCCCCTACTCGGATGGTATCGCGCCGTCCCAATCTTCGCTCTCTCTCCCCCTTCTCTCCTCTTCCATCCTATCTTCTCTTCCCTCTGCTCAAACTTTCTCCAACCTATCTCCTGATTCTGCCTCCTCAACCCTCCTCTCCTCCTTACTGCATCCTTTGACTCCTATGTCCCCTATCCTCCAGGCCGGCTCGATCCTCCCTCCCGCTCCGTGGCTCGACGACTCATTGCGAGCTCACAGAACAGGGCTCCGGGCAGCCGGCGGAAATGGAGGAAAACTCAGCTCCCCTGCGGACCTGGCATCCTTTCACTCCCTCCTCTCTACATTTTCCTCCTCTGTCTCTGCTGCTAAAGCCACTTTCTACCATTCTAAATTCAAGCATCTGCCTCTAACCCTAGGAAGCTCTTTGCCACCTTCTCCTCCCTCCTGAATCCTCCCCCCTCCCTCCTCCCTCTCTGCAGATGACTTCGTCAACCATTTTGAAAAGAAGGTCGATGACATCCGATCCTCGTTTGCTAAGTCAAACGACACCGCTGGTTCTGCTCACACTGCCCTACCCTATGCTCTGACCTCTTTCTCCCCTCTCTCAGATGAAATCTCGGCGTCTTGTGACTGACCGGCCGCCCAACAACCTGCCCGCTTGACCCTATCCCCTCCTCTCTTCTCCAGACCATTTCCGGAGACCTTCTCCCTTACCTCACCTCGCTCATCAACTCATCCCTGACCGCTGGCTACGTCCTCCGTCTTCAAGAGAGCGAGAGTTGCACCCCTTCTGAAAAAAACCTACACTCGATCCCTCCGATGTCAACAACTACAGACCAGTATCCTTCTCTCTTTTCTCTCCAAAACTCTTGAGCGTGCCGTCCTTGGCCAGCTCTACCGCTATCTCTCAGAATGACCTTCTTGATCCAAATCAGTCAGGTTTCAAGACTAGTCATTCAACTGAGACTGCTCTTCTCTGTATCAGGAAACCCGCACTGCTAAAGCTAACTCTCTCTCCTCTGCTCTCATCCTTCTAGACCTATCGGCTGCCTTCGATACTGTGAACCATCAGATCCTCCTCTCCACCCTCTCCTGAGTTGGGCATCTCCGGCGCGGCCCACGCTTGGATTGCGTCCCTGCAAACAGGTCGCTCCTACCAGGTGGCGTGGCGAGAATCTGTCTCCTCACCACGCGCTCTCACCACTGGTGTCCCCCAGGGCTCTGTTCTAGGCCCTCTCTTATTCTCGCTATACACCAAGTCACTTGGCTCTGTCATAACCTCACATGGTCTCTATCATTGCTATGCAGACGACACACAATTAATCTTCTCCTTTCCCCCTTCTGATGACCAGGTGGCGAATCGCATCTGCATGTCTGGCAGACATATCAGTGTGGATGACGGATCACCACCTCAAGCTGAACCTCAGCAAGACGGAGCTCCTCTTCCTCCCGGGAAGGACTGCCCGCTCCATGATCTCGCCATCACGGTTGACAACTCCATTGTGTCCTCCTCCCAGAGCGCTAAGAACCTTGGCGTGATCCTGGACAACACCCTGACGTTCTCAACTAACATCAAGGCGGTGTCCCGTTCCTGTAGGTTCATGCTCTACAACATCCGCAGAGTACGACCCTGCCTCACACAGGAAGCGGCGCAGGTCCTAATCCAGGCACTTGTCATCTCCCGTCTTGATTACTGCAACTCGCTGTTGGCTGGGCTCCCTGCCTGTGCCATTAAACCCCTACAACTCATCCAGAACGCCGCAGCCCGTCTGGTGTTCAACCTTCCCAAGTTCTCTCACGTCACCCCGCTCCTCCGCTCTCTCCACTGGCTTCCAGTTGAAGCTCGCATCCGCTACAAGACCATGGTGCTCGCCTACGGAGCTGTGAGGGGAACGGCACCTCAGTACCTCCAGGCTCTGATCAGGCCCTACACCCAAACAAGGACACTGCGTTCATCCACCTCTGGCCTGCTCGCCTCCCTACCACTGAGGAAGTACAGTTCCCGCTCAGCCCAGTCAAAACTGTTCGCTGCTCTGGCCCCCCAATGGTGGAACAAACTCCCTCACGACGCCAGGACAGCGGAGTCAATCACCACCTTCCGGAGACACCTGAAACCCCACCTCTTCAAGGAATACCTAGGATAGGGTAAGTAAGGGTAAGTAATCCTTCTCACCCCCCCTTCTCACCCCCAACAAGATTTAGATGCAAGTGGCTGTTCCACTGGTTGTCATAAGGTGTATGCACCAATTTGTAAGTCGCTCTGGATAAGAGCGTCTGCTAAATGACTTAAATGTAAATGTAAATGTAAATGGTTGGTCCTTCAACTGTAACTATGGCCTGGGTAAATCATGTTTTAATGGTTGGTCCTT
>NW_026286573.1:0-4494 GCF_023373465.1 Oncorhynchus keta | reverse complement strand
TCCTGCAGGTCTGTGAGCGTCACGCCCTGATTGGACAACAGATAGAAGGTGCTGCTCATGTTAAATCAGTAACTTTTTGATCATTTATAATTTAAAATGTTTAAATGTAACCTTTATTGTAACCTTTATTGAACAAGTCAGTTCCGGTTGGAGCGAGCGGTCGCATTCGCACTTCGCTCTGCAGGTTGTATAACTTTTTATAACTTTTTCATTACATTTCATTATAGTACAACGGTTGATTTGTCTAATCTTAGCAATTCTTCTTAGCTAGCTACATAGCCGTCCTTGTATCAGAGATAATTGCATAATTATCGTATTTCGTCGCCCTAACGTAGCCTTCACTGCTATTCGCCCAGGAGCTAGCTAACGCACACAGATTAGCATCACTGTAGTGCTATTCACTCAACTGTACGACTTGATTAGTTCAGTGTTAACTAGCTACATAGCTGTCTTTGTTTCCAAGATAATTGTGTAGTTTAGTGTGTGTAGCCTTGGAGTGATTATCTTAATTCACTGAGGTTCGCTAGCCAGCTATTTGTCGCCCTTAACGTAGAGACTCTGCTAGCCAGCCAACAGCTAACTGCTAACAGCCAGCCAACGCTCTGCTGTTTTGAATTCAACAACCCGGTCAGGTGGTTTCACATTTTCGTTTCATTGCAGTGCAGCGGTTTGATTTGTTTGATCGTGGCTAGCTGCATAGCCGTCTTTGTTTCAAAGATACTGTAGTCTCCACCGATTCCCTCTAGGCAGCTAGCCAGCTATTGTCGTTCTTTTAACTCAACGCAACGTAAACAACACTGCTAGCTAGCCAGCTGGCCCCGAATAGCAGCACTGAACTATTACACTCAACGGAACGACTTGATTAGTGTAGTGTCAATAACGCAGCTACTGCTGCTAGCCTACTTTAGCAGTACTGTATCATTTTAATCATTTTAGTCAATAAGATTCTTGCTACGTAAGCTTAACTTTCTGAACATTCGAGACGTGTAGTCCGGCTTGTCATTCAATTTCCTTGCATTAGCGTAGCCTTTTCTGTAGCCTGTCAACTATGTGTCTGTCTATCCCTGTTCTCTCCTCTCTGCACAGACCATACAAACGCTCCACACCGCGTGGCCGCGACCACCCTAACCTGGTGGTCCCAGCGCGTACGACCCCACGTGGAGTTCCAGGTCTCTGGTAGCCTCTGGAACTGCCAATCTGCGGCCAACAAGGCAGAGTTCATCTCAGCCTATGCCTCCCTCCAGTCCCTTGACTTCTTGGCACTGACGGCAACATGGATCACCACAGATAACACTGCTCCTCCTACTGCTCTCTCCTCGTCCGCCCACGTGTTCTCGCACACCCCGAGAGCTTCTGGTCAGCGGGGTGGTGGCACCGGGATCCTCATCTCTCCCAAATGGTCTTTCTCTCTTTCTCCCCCTTACCCATCTGTCTATTGCCTCCTTTGACCATGCTGTCACAGTTACCAGCCCTTTCAAGCTTAACATCCTTATCATTTATCGCCCTCCAGGTTCCCTCGGAGAGTTCATCAATGAGCTTGATGCCTTGATAAGCTCCTTTCCCCTGAGGACGGCTCACCTCTCACAGTTCTGGGCGACTTTAACCTCCCCCACGCCTACCTTTGACTCATTCCTCTCTGCCTCCTTCTTTCCACTCCTCTCCTCTTTGACCTCACCCTCTCACCCTCCCCCTACTCACAAGGCAGGCAATACGCTTGACCTCATCTTTACTAGATGCTGTTCTTTCACTAACCTCATTGCAACTCCCTCCAAGTCTCCGACCACTACCTTGTATCCTTTTCCCTCTCGCTCTCATCCAACACTTCCCACACTGCCCCCTACTCGGATGGTATCGCGCCGTCCCAATCTTCGCTCTCTCTCCCCCGCTACTCTCTCCTCTTCCATCCTATCTTCTCTTCCCTCTGCTCAAACTTTCTCCAACTATCTCCTGATTCTGCCTCTCTCAACCCTCCTCTCCTCCCCTTACTGCATCCTTTGACTCCCTATGTCCTATCACTCCAGGCCGGCTCGTCCTCCTCCCTGCCTCCGTGGCTCGACGCGACTCATTGCGAGCTCACAGAATAGGCTCGGCAGCCGAGCGGAAATGGAGAAAATCGCCTCCCTGCGGACCTGGCATCCTTTCACTCCCTCCTCTCTACATTTTCCTCCTCTGTCTCTGCTGCTAAAGCCACTTTCTACCATTCTAAATTCAAGCATCTGCCTCTAACCCTAGGAAGCTCTTTGCCACCTTCTCCTCCCTCCCCAATCCTCCCTCCTCCTCCTCCCTCTCTGCAGATGACTTCGTCAACCATTTTGAAAAGAAGGTCGATGACATCCGATCCTCGTTTGCTAAGTCAAACGACACACCGCTGGTTCTGCTCACACTGCCCTACCTATGCTCTGACCTCTTTCTCCCTCTCTCTCTCCAGATGAAATCTCGCGTCTTGTGACGGCCGGCCGCCCAACAACCTGCCCGCTTGACCCTATCCCCTCCTCTCTTCTCCAGACCATTTCCGGAGACCTTCTCCTTACCTTACCTCGCTCATCAACTCATCCCTGACCGCTGGCTACGTCCCTCCCGTCTTCAAGAGAGCGAGAGTTGCACCCCTTCTGAAAAACCTACACTCGATCCCTCCGATGTCAACAACTACAGACCAGTATCCCTTCTCTCTTTTCTCTCAAAACTCTTGAGCGTGCCGTCCTTGGCCAGCTCTACCGCTATCTCTCTCAGAATGACCTTCTTGATCCAAATCAGTCAGGTTTCAAGACTAGTCATTCAACTGAGACTGCTCTTCTCTGTATCACGGAGCGCTCCGCACTGCTAAAGCTAACTCTCTCTCCTCTGCTCTCATCCTTCTAGACCTATCGGCTGCCTTCGATACTGTGAACCATCAGATCTCCTCTCCACCCTCTCCGAGTTGGGCATCTCCGGCGCGGCCCACGCTTGATTGCGTCCTACCTGACAGGTCGCTCCTACCAGGTGGCGTGGCGAGAATCTGTCTCCTCACCACGCGCTCTCACCACTGGTGTCCCCAGGGCTCTGTTCTAGGCCCTCTCTTTATTCTCGCTATACACCAAGTCACTTGGCTCTGTCATAACCTCACATGGTCTCTCCTATCATTGCTATGCAGACGACACAATTAATCTTCTCCTTTCCCCCTTCTGATGACCAGGTGGCGAATCGCATCTCTGCATGTCTGGCAGACATATCAGTGTGGATGACGGATCACCACCTCAAGCTGAACTCAGCAAGACGGAGCTCCTCTTCCACTCCCGGGGAAAGGACTGCCCGCTCCATGATCTCGCCATCACGGTTGACAACTCCATTGTGTCCTCCTCCCAGAGCGCTAAGAACCTTGGCGTGATCCTGGACAACACCCTGACGTTCTCAACTAACATCAAGGCGGTGTCCCGTTCCTGTAGGTTCATGCTCTACAACATCCGCAGAGTACGACCCTGCCTCACACAGGAAGCGGCGCAGGTCCTAATCCAGGCACTTGTCATCTCCGTCTTGATTACTGCACTTCGCTGTTGGCTGGGCTCCCTGCCTGTGCCATTAAACCCCTACAACTCATCCAGAACGCGCAGCCCGTCTGGTGTTCAACCTTCCCAAGTTCTCTCACGTCACCCCGCTCCTCCGCTCTCTCCACTGGCTTCCAGTTGAAGCTCGCATCCGCTACAAGACCATGGTGCTCGCCTACGGAGCTGTGAGGGGAACGGCACCTCAGTACCTCCAGGCTCTGATCAGGCCCTACACCCAAACAAGGGCACTGCGTTCATCCACCTCTGGCCTGCTCGCTCCCTACCACTGAGGAAGTACAGTTCCCCGCTCAGCCCAGTCAAAACTGTTCGCTGCTCTGGCCCCCAATGGTGGAACAAACTCCTCACGACGCCAGGACAGCGGGAGGTCAATCACCACCTTCCGGAGACACCTGAAACCCCACCTCTTCAAGAGTACCTAGGATAGGGTAAGTAAGGGTAAGTAATCCTTCTCACCCCCTTCTCCCCCAACAAGATTTAGATGCAAGTGGCTGTTCCACTGGTTGTCATAAGGTGTATGCACCAATTTGTAAGAATCGCTCTGGATAAGAGCCGCCTGCTAAATGACTAAATGTAAATGTAAATGTAAAGCTACACTCGTTGTGAAGCTAGCCAACATGTCAGATTTATAAAATGCTTTCGGCGGCATGAGAAGCTATTATCTGATAGCATGCAACCCCGGAAATACACGAAGGGGACGTAAACAAAATAATTTGCGTAGCTGGCGCTACAAAAACGCAGAAATAAAATATAAAAAAATTCATTACCTTTGACAAGAAAGCTTTTTGTTGGCACTCCTATATGTCCCATAAACATCACAATTGGGTCTTTTTTCGATTAAATCGGTCCTTGTATACCCAAAATGTCCATTTATGAAGACCGTCAGATCCAGGAAAAACACTGTTTTTAAACGCAACGTTATTTTTAATTAAAAAGTTGGCTATAAACGTTGACA
>NW_026286572.1:0-6888 GCF_023373465.1 Oncorhynchus keta | reverse complement strand
GTACCATCACTCATTCATATATCCTTATGTACATATTCTTTATCCCCTTACACTGTGTATAAGACAGTAGTTTTTGGAATTGTTAGTTAGATTACTTGTTGGTTATCACTGCATTGTCGGAAGTAGAAGCACAAGCATTTCGCTACACTCGAATATTAACATCTGCTAACCATGTGTATGTGACAAATAAAATTTGATTTGATTTGACTGTGCTTGCGCAAAATAGTTCGCTGCGTCATCTAGATATGTGTGCAACAAAAGTTCAACATTCACCTTATGTTACCATTTCTGTCAACCCGGTTACGAATACAGTTTGACGTATGCGTTCGATAAACCCAACGTATAAACCACATAGAACGCACTGAAACAGCCTCTGCAACGCAATTGTCAAAGGCAACGCAGCGTTCCATTGGAAATTAATGTACTTCTGGTGTCCCAAAACGCAATTCACAGTCAGTGTGTTCAACGCGTAGGATATAAGAGAATGCGCGCTAACGCTCTGGACCAGAGCAATGGTATGAGGAACTGAAGTGCAAGCTCCAATCTATTTCGCTAGGTGGCGACAATAGTCCAGACAAAGTATCAATGATTTTCTACACACCCGTACACCAAGGCTTTTGCACTATTACAGCATACATGGTCTACTGACCTATTATATTACCAGTACAGCATACATGGTCTATACTGACTTATTATATTACCAGTACAGCATACATGGTCTACTGACCCATTATATTACCAGTACAGCATACATGGTCTATAGTGCCCCATTATATTACCAATACAGCATACATGGTCTATACTGACTTATTATATTACCAGTACAGCATACATGGTCTATACTGACTTATTATATTACCAGTACAGCATACATGGTCTATACTGACTTATTATATTACCAATACAGCATACATGGTCTATACTGACTTATTATATTACCAGTACAGCATACATGGTCTACTGACCCATTATATTACCAGTACAGCATACATGGTCTATAGTGCCCCATTATATTACCAGTACAGCATACATGGTCTACTGACCCATTATATTACCAGTACAGCATACATGGTCTACTGACCCATTATATTACCAGTACAGCATACATGGTCTATAGTGACTTATTATATTACCAGTACAGCATACATGGTCTATACTGACTTATTATATTACCAATACAGCATACATGGTCTACTGAGCCATTATATTACAGTACAGCATACATGGTCTATAGTGACCTATTATATTACCAGTACAGCATACATGGTCTATAGTGACTTATTATATTACCAGTACAGCATACATGGTCTACTGACCTATTATATTACCAGTACAGCATACATGGTCTATACTGACTTATTATATTACCAATACAGCATACATGGTCTACTGACCTATTATATTACCAATACAGCATACATGGTCTATACTGACTTATTATATTACCAGTACAGCATACATGGTCTATACTGACTTATTATATTACCAGTACAGCATACATGGTCTATACTGACCTATTATATTACCAATACAGCATACATGGTCTATACTGACTTATTATATTACCAGTACAGCATACATGGTCTATACTGACTTATTATATTACCAGTACAGCATACATGGTCTACTGAGCTATTATATTACCAGTACAGCATACATGGTCTATAGTGACTTATTATATTACCAGTACAGCATACATGGTCTACTGACCTATTATATTACCAGTACAGCATACATGGTCTACTGAGCCATTATATTACCAGTACAGCATACATGGTCTATACTGACTTATTATATTACCAATACAGCATACATGGTCTATACTGACCCATTATATTACCAGTACAGCATACATGGTCTACTGACCTATTATATTACCAGTACAGCATACATGGTCTACTGACCTATTATATTACCAGTACAGCATACATGGTCTATAGTGACTTATTATATTACCAGTACAGCATACATGGTCTATACTGACTTATTATATTACCAGTACAGCATACATGGTCTATACTGACTTATTATATTACCAGTACAGCATACATGGTCTACTGAGCTATTATATTACCAGTACAGCATACATGGTCTATAGTGACTTATTATATTACCAGTACAGCATACATGGTCTACTGACCCATTATATTACCAGTACAGCATACATGGTCTATAGTGCCCCATTATATTACCAGTACAGCATACATGGTCTACTGACCTATTATATTACCAGTACAGCATACATGGTCTACTGACCTATTATATTACCAGTACAGCATACATGGTCTACTGAGCCATTATATTACCAGTACAGCATTAATGGTCTATACTGACTTATTATATTACCAATACAGCATACATGGTCTATACTGACTTATTATATTACCAGTACAGCATACATGGTCTATACTGACTTATTATATTACCAGTACAGCATACATGGTCTATACTGACCTATTATATTACCAGTACAGCATACATGGTCTATAGTGACTTATTATATTACCAATACAGCATACATGGTCTATACTGACCCATTATATTACCAGTACAGCATACATGGTCTACTGACCTATTATATTACCAGTACAGCATACATGGTCTATACTGACTTATTATATTACCAATACAGCATACATGGTCTATAGTGACTTATTATATTACCAGTACAGCATACATGGTCTACTGACCTATTATATTACCAGTACAGCATACATGGTCTACTGACCTATTATATTACCAGTACAGCATACATGGTCTATACTGACTTATTATATTACCAATACAGCATACATGGTCTATACTGACCCATTATATTACCAGTACAGCATACATGGTCTACTGACCCATATATTACCAATACAGCATACATGGTCTACTGACCTATTATATTACCAGTACAGCATACATGGTCTATAGTGACTTATTATATTACCAGTACAGCATACATGGTCTACTGACCCATTATATTACCAGTACAGCATACATGGTCTATAGTGCCCCATTATATTACCAGTACAGCATACATGGTCTACTGACCTATTATATTACCAGTACAGCATACATGGTCTATACTGACTTATTATATTACCAGTACAGCATACATGGTCTACTGACCTATTATATTACCAGTACAGCATACATGGTCTATACTGACTTATTATATTACCAGTACAGCATACATGGTCTATACTGACTTATTATATTACCAATACAGCATACATGGTCTATACTGACTTATTATATTACCAGTACAGCATACATGGTCTATAGTGACTTATTATATTACCAGTACAGCATACATGGTCTATACTGACCTATTATATTACCAATACAGCATACATGGTCTATACTGACCTATTATATTACCAATACAGCATACATGGTCTACTGACCCATTATATTACCAGTACAGCAAACATGGTCTATACTGAGCCATTATATTACCAGTACAGCAAACATGGTCTATACTGACCTATTATATTACCAGTACAGCATACATGGTCTATACTGAGCCATTATATTACCAGTACAGCATACATGGTCTACTGACCTATTATATTACCAGTACAGCAAACATGGTCTATACTGACCTATTATATTACCAGTACAGCAAACATGGTCTATACTGAGCCATTATATTACCAGTACAGCATACATGGTCTACTGAGCTAAAATATTACCAGTACAGCATACATGGTCTATACTGCCCCATTATATTACCAGTACAGCATACATGGTCTACTGACCTATTATATTACCAGTACAGCATACATGGTCTATACTGAGCCATTATATTACCAGTACAGCAAACATGGTCTATACTGACCTATTATATTACCAGTACAGCAAACATGGTCTATACTGAGCCATTATATTACCAGTACAGCATACATGGTCTACTGACCTATTATATTACCAGTACAGCATACATGGTCTACTGAGCTAAAATATTACCAGTACAGCATACATGGTCTATACTGCCCCATTATATTACCAGTACAGCATACATGGTCTATACTGAGCCATTATATTACCAGTACAGCATACATGGTCTACTGACCTATTATATTACCAGTACAGCATACATGGTCTACTGAGCTAAAATATTACCAGTACAGCATACATGGTCTATAGTGCCCCATTATATTACCAGTACAGCATACATGGTCTACTGACCTATTATATTACCAATACAGCATACATGGTCTATACTGACCCATTATATTACCAGTACAGCATACATGGTCTACTGACCTATTATATTACCAGTACAGCAAACATGGTCTATACTGACCCATTATATTACCAGTACAGCATACATGGTCTATACTGACTTATTATATTACCAATACAGCATACATGGTCTATACTGACCTATTATATTACCAATACAGCATACATGGTCTATACTGACCTATTATATTACCAATACAGCATACATGGTCTACTGACCCATTATATTACCAGTACAGCAAACATGGTCTATACTGACCTATTATATTACCAGTACAGCATACATGGTCTACTGACCTATTATATTACCAGTACAGCAAACATGGTCTATACTGACCTATTATATTACCAGTACAGCAAACATGGTCTATACTGAGCCATTATATTACCAGTACAGCATACATGGTCTACTAAGCTATTATATTACCAGTACAGCAAACATGGTCTATACTGAGCCATTATATTACCAGTACAGCAAACATGGTCTACCAATATTACCAGTACAGCATACATGGTCTATACTGAGCCATTATATTACCAGTACAGCATACATGGTCTATACTGACCTATTATATTACCAGTACAGCAAACATGGTCTATACTGAGCCATTATATTACCAGTACAGCATACATGGTCTACTGACCTATTATATTACCAGTACAGCATACATGGTCTACTGAGCTAAAATATTACCAGTACAGCAAACATGGTCTATACTGACCTATTATATTACCAGTACAGCATACATGGTCTATACTGACTTATTATATTACCAATACAGCATACATGGTCTATACTGACCTATTATATTACCAATACAGCATACATGGTCTATACTGACCTATTATATTACCAATACAGCATACATGGTCTACTGACCCATTATATTACCAGTACAGCAAACATGGTCTATACTGACCTATTATATTACCAGTACAGCATACATGGTCTACTGACCTATTATATTACCAGTACAGCAAACATGGTCTATACTGACCTATTATATTACCAGTACAGCAAACATGGTCTATACTGAGCCATTATATTACCAGT
This sequence comes from Oncorhynchus keta, assembly GCF_023373465.1. NCBI lineage: Eukaryota > Metazoa > Chordata > Actinopteri > Salmoniformes > Salmonidae > Oncorhynchus > Oncorhynchus keta. The sequence continues at coordinate 1,598 of NW_026286572.1, read as the reverse complement.
ACAGCATACATGGTCTACTAAGCTATTATATTACCAGTACAGCAAACATGGTCTATACTGAGCCATTATATTACCAGTACAGCAAACATGGTCTACTGAGCCATTATATTACCAGTACAGCATACATGGTCTATACTGAGCCATTATATTACCAGTACAGCATACATGGTCTATACTGACCTATTATATTACCAGTACAGCAAACATGGTCTATACTGAGCCATTATATTACCAGTACAGCATACATGGTCTACTGACCTATTATATTACCAGTACAGCATACATGGTCTACTGAGCTAAAATATTACCAGTACAGCAAACATGGTCTATACTGACCTATTATATTACCAGTACAGCATACATGGTCTATACTGCCCCATTATATTACCAGTACAGCATACATGGTCTACTGACCTATTATATTACCAGTACAGCATACATGGTCTATACTGAGCCATTATATTACCAGTACAGCAAACATGGTCTATACTGACCTATTATATTACCAGTACAACAAACATGGTCTATACTGAGCCATTATATTACCAGTACAGCATACATGGTCTACTGACCTATTATATTACCAGTACAGCATACATGGTCTACTGAGCTAAAATATTACCAGTACAGCAAACATGGTCTATACTGACCTATTATATTACCAGTACAGCATACATGGTCTATACTGAGCCATTATATTACCAGTACAGCAAACATGGTCTATACTGACCTATTATATTACCAGTACAGCAAACATGGTCTATACTGAGCCATTATATTACCAGTACAGCATACATGGTCTACTGACCTATTATATTACCAGTACAGCATACATGGTCTACTGAGCTAAAATATTACCAGTACAGCATACATGGTCTATACTGCCCCATTACATTACCAGTACAGCATACATGGTCTATACTGAGCCATTATATTACCAGTACAGCATACATGGTCTACTGACCTATTATATTACCAGTACAGCATACATGGTCTACTGAGCTAAAATATTACCAGTACAGCATACATGGTCTATACTGCCCCATTATATTACCAGTACAGCATACATGGTCTATACTGAGCCATTATATTACCAGTACAGCATACATGGTCTATAGTGCCCCATTATATTACCAGTACAGCATACATGGTCTACTGACCTATTATATTACCAATACAGCATACATGGTCTATACTGACTTATTATATTACCAGTACAGCATACATGGTCTATACTGACCTATTATATTACCAGTACAGCAAACATGGTCTATACTGACCCATTATATTACCAGTACAGCATACATGGTCTATACTGACTTATTATATTACCAATACAGCATACATGGTCTATACTGACCTATTATATTACCAATACAGCATACATGGTCTACTGACCCATTATATTACCAGTACAGCAAACATGGTCTATATTGACCCATTATATTACCAGTACAGCATACATGGTCTACTGACCTATTATATTACCAGTACAGCAAACATGGTCTATATTGACCCATTATATTACCAGTACAGCATACATGGTCTATACTGACCTATTATATTACCAATACAGCATACATGGTCTATAGTGCCCC
>NW_026286571.1:0-5692 GCF_023373465.1 Oncorhynchus keta | reverse complement strand
AGAGTGTGAGAGTCAGAGAAGAGAGTGAAGTAGAAAATGCAGTCTGGGGTATGAGTACGAAGTACGAAGTGCAAGTGAAGTACGAAATCAGTGTGAAGTGAAAGTCTGAAGTGTGAAGAAAGTCATGAAGTGTGAAGAAAGTCTGACAGTGTGAGAAGGAAGTCGCGAAGTGTGAAGAAGTACGAGTGTGAGAAGAAGAGTACGAAGTGTGAGAGAGAGAATCTGAAGTGATAAGAAGAGAAAGTCTGAAATGTGAAGAAGAAATCTGAAGTATGAAGTATGAAAAGATGTAAGAAAGAAAGTCTGAAAAGTGTAGAAGTATGAAGTGAAGTGTAAATGTAAGTAAATGTATAGAAGTGAAGTGAAGTGAAAGTGTGTAAGATGAAGAAGTGTAAGTGAAAGTAAGTCAGAGAGTGTAGAAGTGAAAAGTGAAACGAAGTGTGAAAGTGCAGAAGTGAAGTGTAAGTCGAAGTGTGAGAAATCGAAGAGAGTGCGAGTGTGAGAAGAGTGCAGTGAGAGAGTGTGAAAGTGCGAGTGTGAGAGAAAGTGCAGATGTGAGAGAGAAGTCGAGTGTAAAGAAATTACGAGTGAAAGAAAATCTGAAGTCTGAGAAGAAATCAGAAATACTGAAAAGAAATCTGAAGTCTAAGAAGTCTGAAGTCTGAAAGCGAAAGAAAATCTGAAGTCTGAAAAGAAATCTGAAATCTGAAAAATCTGAAATCTGAAAAGAAAGAAGTCTGAAATCTGAAAGAAATCTGAAATCTGAAAGAAAATCTGAAATCTGAAAAAGAAATCTGAAATCTGAAGAGAAATCTGAAATCTGAAAAGAAATCTGAAATGAAAGAAAGTCTGAAGAAGAAAATCTGAAAGAAAGTCTGACGAAGAAATCTGAAAAGAAATCTGAAATCTGAAATCTGAGAAGTAAAGAAATCTGAAATCACGAAAAGAAAATCTGAAAGTCTGAAGAAATCTGAAATCTGAGAAAATACTGAAATCTGAGAAGAAATCTGAAAGTCTGAAAAGAAAGAATCTGAAATCTGAAAGAAAGTCTGAATCTGAAAAGAAATCTGAAGTCTGAAAGAAATCTGAAATCTGAAAGAAGAATCTGAAATCTGAAAAGAAATCTGAAATCTGAGAAGAAATCTGAAATCTACGAAAAGAAATCTGAAGTCTGAAGAAATCTGAATCTGAAGAATCTGAAGTGTAGAAAGAAATCTGAAGAAATCTGAAAGAAATCTGAAAAGAAATCTGAAAGTCTAGAAATCTGAAATCTGAGAGAAATCTGAAGTCTGAAGAAAATCTGAAATCTGAAAGAAAATCTGAAATGACGAAGAAAGTCTGAAATCTGAGAAGAAAGTCTGAAATCTGAAAGAATCTGATACTGAAAAAGTCTGAGTGTAAGAAAAGTCTGAAGAGTATGAAGAATCTGAAGTGTGAAGAAATCTGAAGTCTGAGAAATCTGAAAGTGTAAAGAAAGAAATCTGAATGTATGAAAGAAAGTCTGTGAAGTGTAGAAGAGAAATCTGAGTGTGAAGAAGAAGTCTGAAAGAAGTACGAAGTGAAGTGTAAAGTAAGACAGTGAATGTAGAAAGATGTAAGTGTAGAAAAAGTATAAGTATGTAAGTGTGTGAAGAGTATAGAAGTGAAAGAATGTAGAAAGTGAAATTGAAGTGTAAAGAAGAAGTATGAAGTGTAGAAAGAAAGAGTAAGTATGAAAGAAGTGTAAGAAGTGTAAGTGTAAAGTGAAAATTCTGAAATGTGAAAGTAGAAAGTATGAAGATGTAAGTAAAGAAGAAGTATGTAAATCTGAAAGTGATGAAGTACGAAATCTGAAAAGAAAGTCTGAAATCTGAAGAAGAAATCTGAAGTGTAGAAAGAAGTCTGAAGTGTGAAAGAAGTCTGAAGTGTAGAAAGAAGTCTGAAGTGAAAGAAAATACGAAGTGTGAAGAAAGTCTGAAATGTAAGAAGAAAAGATGACAGTGTAGAAGTAGAAATGTGAAAATGTGATGAGAAGAAATCTGAGAAAGCTAAAGTGTGAAGATGTAAAAATAGAAGTGTGAAGAAGAGAAAGTGTGAAGTGTAGAAAGTATAGTATGAAGTGTGAAGTGAGTAAATTGTAAGTGTAAGAAAGTGTAAGTATGAAGTGTGAAGTAGTAGAAATATGAAGTAGTGAAAGTGTAAAGTGTGAAAGTAAATGTAGAAGTGTGAAGTATGAAAGAATAGTGAAGTGAAGAAAGTATGAGTGTAAGTAAAGTGATGAAATCTGAATGTAAATCTGAAATCTGAGAGAAGAAATCTGAAAATCTGAAAGAAATCTGAAATCTGAAAGAGAGAAGTCTGAAGTCTGAAAGAAAGAGTACGAAGAAATCTGAAAAGAAATCTGAAGTCTGAAGATCTGAGAAAATCTGATGAAGTGAAGAAATCTGAAGTATCAGAAGAAAGTACGAAGTCAGAAAGTCAGAAGAAATACGAAGTGTAATATGAACGAAAGATGAAGTAAATGTAGATGTGAAGATGTGAAGTGTAAGAAAGAAAGAAAGTGTAAGTAAAGTCAGTAAGAAAGTGTGTGAGAAAGTGCAAGAAGAAGTGTAAGTATGTAAGTATGAAGTGTGAAGTGTAAAAGTAAGAGCAGTGTAAGTAAGTGTAAGTGTGAAAGTAAGAAGTAGAAGTAAATAGTAGAGAGTGTAAGAAAGTAAGTGAAGTGAGAAAGTGTGAAGTATGAAGTGTGAAGTCAGAGTATGAAGTGTGTAAAGTGAAGAAGTGTAAGTGTGAAAGTGAGAAGTGTAAGTATGAAAAGTATGAGTGTAAGTAGATAAGTATGAAAGAAAAGAAAGTGTAAAGTAAAGTGTAAAAGTAGTGTAAAGTAAGAGTATGAGTGTAAAGTGTAAAGAAAGAAGTGTGAAAGTATGAAGTGTAAAGTGAAAAGTCTGAGTGTAAGAAGAACAGTCGAAGTATGAAAGAAAATCTGAAGTGTAAAGAAGAAAGAATCTGAAGAATGTAGAAAATCGAAATGTATGAATGTAAAAATGAAATGTGAAGTATAGAAAGTGTGAAGTGTAAAGTAGTGAAGTGTGAAAGTATGAAAGTGTAAAAAGAAAGTGTAAAGAAAGTAGAATCAGTGTGAAATGTAAGTGAGAAAGTGTGAAATCTGAAGTGTAAAGAAGAGTGTAAGTGAGAATGCTGAAAAGTAAGTCTGAAGTCTGAAGTGTAAGAGAAATCTGAAGTGTAAAGAAAGAATCTGAAATGTAAAGAAAGAAATCTGAGTGAAGAAAGTCTGAAGTGTAAGAAAGAAATCTGAAGTGTGAAAGAAAGTGCAGTGAGAAAGAAATCTGAGAATGTGAAGAGAAGTCTGAAGTGTGAAGAAGTCTGAGTGTGAAGAAGAATGCGAAAGTCGTGAAAGAAGAGAATGTGAACGAAATGTGAAGAAGAAAAGTCTGAAGTATGAAGAAAGTCTGAAAGAAATGTAGTCTGAGAAGAGATGTAAGTAAAGTATGAAGAAAGAGTGAGTGTGAGATGAAGTGAAGTATGAAGTGTGAAGAAGTATGTAAAGTAGAAGTCTGTCAGAGTGTGAAATGTGAAGAAATGCGAAGTATGAGAAGAAGTGTAGAATGAAGAAGTAAGAGAATCTGAAAAGAAATGAAATCTGAGAATCTGAAGTGTAGAGAGAAATCTGAAGAGTGTAGAATAGAAGAGAAGTCTGAAATGTAAAGAAATCTGAAGTGTAACAATGCAGTGTAGAAAGAAGAATCTGAAGTAAGAGAAAGTGAAATGTGAAGTGAAGTCTAAAGTAGAAAGAAATCTGAAGTGTAAAGAAAAGTCTAAGTCTGAAGAATCTGAAAGTCTGAAAAGAAATCTGAAATCTGAGAAGAAATCTGAAATAAAGAAAAGTAAAGAAATCTGAAATCTGAAAGAAAGTCTGAAATCTGAAAGAAAGAAATCTGAAATGAAAGAAATCTGAAATCTGAGAAATCTGAATCTGAAAAGAAATCTGAAATCTGAAAGAAATCTGAAATCTGAAAGAAAATCTGAAATCTGAAAAGAAGAATCTGAAATCTGAGAAAGAATCTGAAGTCTGAAAAGAAAAATCTGAAATCTGAAGAGAAAATCTGAAATCTGAAAAGAATCTGAAATCTGAAGAAGAAATCTGAAGTCTGAAAGAAGAATCTGAAATCTGAAAGAAAATCTGAAAGAGAAATCTGAAAGTCTGAAAAGAAATCTGAAAGTCTGAAAAAGAATCTGAATCTGAAGTCGAGAAATCTGAAATCTGAAAAGAAATCTGAAATCTGAAAGAAAATCTGAAATCTGAGAATCTGAAATCTGAAAGTCTGAAATCTGAAAAGAAAATCTGAAATCTGAAAATCTGAAATCTGAAAGAGAAATCTGAAATCTGAAAGAAAGAAATCTGAAATCTGAAAAAGAAATCTGAAATCTGAAAGAAAATCTGAAGTCTGAGAAAGAAATCTGAAATCTGAAAGAAAATCTGAAATCTGAAAGAAATCTGAAATCTGAAATCTGAAAAGAGAATCTGAAAGAAAGAAGTCTGAAAGAAAGAATCTGAAATCTGAAGAAATCTGAGTCTGAAAGAAGAAATCTGAAATCATGAAAGAGAAGTCTGAAGTCTGAGAGAAAGAATCTGAAATCTGAAAAGAAATCTGAATCTGAAAAGAGAAATCTGAGAAATCTGAAAAGAAAGAAATCTGAAATCTGAAAGAAAGAAATCTGAAGTCTGAAAGAATCTGAAGTCTGAAAAGAAATCTGAAATCTGAAAAGAAATCTGAAATGTAGAAGAAAATCTGAAAATGAAGAAAGAAAGAAAATCTGAAATGTGAAGAGAAGTCTGAAGAGAAGTCTAAGAAGAAAGAATCTGAAAGTCTGAAAGAAAGAAATCTGAAATCTGAAAGAGAAATCTGAAATCTGAAAAGAAATCTGAAATCTGAAAAAGAAATCTGAAATCTGAAAAGAGAAATCTGAAAGAAAGAAATCTGAAATCTGAAAAGAAATCACAGAAATCTGAGAAATCTGAAGAAAATCTGAAATCTGAAAGAAATCTGAAATGTAAAGAAGAAATCGAAGTGAGAAAGAAGAGAAGTCTGAAATGAAGAATACGAAATCTAAGAGAATCTGAAAGAAATCTGAGAAATCTGAAAAGAAATCTGAAAATCGAAAATCTGAATCTGAAAGAAAATCTGAAGATCTGAGAAAGAGAATCTGAGAGAAGAAAATCTGAGAAATCTGAAGAAGAATCTGAAATCTGAAAGAATCTGAAAATCTGAAAGAAAATCTGAAATCTGAAAGAAAATCTGAAATCTGAAAAGAAAGATACGAATGCAAGAGAGAATGCAGAAATCAGAAGAAATGAAATCTGAGAAGAAATCTGAAATCTGAAAGAATACGAAGTACGAAAGAAATCTGAGAAATCTGAAATCTGAAGAGAGAAATACGAAATGAAAAATCTGAAGTGTGAAGAGAAAGTCTGAAGAGTGAGAGAAGTACGAAGATGTGAGAGAAGAAGTACTGAAGAGAAAGTACGAAAGATGTGAGATGTAGAAAATAAGACAGTGAGAAGGGTGAGATGTGAGGAAAGTATGAAATGTAAGTGAGTAAGTAAGTATGAAATGTGAAAATGTAAAGTAAAGAAAGTGTAAAGAAGTAGAAAAGTGTGAGAAAAGTGTGAGTGTAGAAAGTGTGAAAG
>NW_026286570.1:0-4318 GCF_023373465.1 Oncorhynchus keta | reverse complement strand
TGACAGACATGACAGCCTGGAGACGCCGTGGAGAACGTTCTGCTGCCTGCAACATCCTCCAGCATAACTGGTTTGGCGGTGGGTCAGTCATGGTGTGGGGTGGCATTTCTTTGGGGGGGCGCACAGCCCGCTATGTGCTCGCCAGAGGTAGCCTGACTGCATTAGGTACCGAGATGAGATCCTCAGACCCCTTGTGAGACCATATGCTGGTGCAGTTGGCCCTGGGTTCCTCCTAATGCAAGACAATGCTAGACCTCATGTGGCTGGAGTGTGTCAGCAGTTCTTGCAAGAGGGAGGTATTGATGCTATGGACTGGCCCGCCCGTTCCCCAGACCTGAATCCAATTGAGCACATCATGTCTCGCTCCATCCACCAACGCCACGTTGCACCACAGACTGTCCAGGAGTTGGCGGATGCTTTAGTCCAGGTCTGGGAGGAGATCCCTCAGGAGACCATCTGCCACCTCATCAGGAGCATGCCCAGACGTTGTAGGGAGGTCAAACAGGCACGTACAGCCACACAAACTACTGAGCCCCATTTTGACTTGTTTTAAGGACATTACATCAAAGTTGGATCAGCCTGTAGTGTGGTTTCCACAAATTTTGAGTGAGACTCCAAATCCAGACCTCCATGGGTTGATAAATTTGATTTCCATTGACAACGTGTGATTTTGTTGTCAGCACATTCAACTATGTAAAGAAAAAAGTATTTAATAAGAATATTTCATTCATTCAGATCTAGGACGTGTTATTTTAGTGTTCCCTTTATTTTTTTGAGCAGTGTATTTAATTGTACTAGAATGCTTAAAATGGCCACTAGCATTTTAAATATGTTTTTTTTGTTGTTGGGGGGGGCAAGGAAAATAACGCTATCGGACAAAAATGTCATATCGGTGCATCACTAATATTCAGTTCTTAGCCAGTAATCAACAAAATTATAATAAAAAGGGTAGCCAGCCAGCTAAAGTTAGCTATTAGCCTAGCCAGCCTAGACAACCAGCACGGCGACGGTCGACATGCTAGAGCCCAACTACTGACGATCAGTTAAAACAACCGCAGAACAAAAGAGCAGATACAGATTGATGGCTGGGGCCCATTCGATGGTAAGTAAGAGTGAGGGAAATTCAATAGCGAGAACATTTCTAAAATGGACAGTTTCCAGATGTCAAGGTGGAAAAAGTTACAAAACTTGCGTTGCCTACTTGGCAGAGAACATGACAAATAGGAGACAAAACAAAAAGGAGAAGAGACGAGGTACATGTTGTTGTTACTTGGTCAGTAAAAAAACATCCTCCCTACCCTTTAAAGCAACGATATTTGAGTGATGGGGTTAAAAAATAAAAAAAATAAAAAAAATGGTGCAGCTGCTTTTTTACAAGTCAAAAATAAGGTGACCCCCGCATAAGCCAGATGATGATGTGTAAATTAGGCACGCATAGGCTATGCTGCAGCAAATGTACCTGTCGCAAGAAAACAATATGATACATGCATTGTAAACTGCGAACCATATGAGATGCACCGTCTGTACCCACTCTCAGCATTGATGATTGATCATGCAGACAGAAGCCATAGAGAAGCCAGATTTAGACATTGCATATAATTTAACAATTCCATTTCACGTCATGCTGTTGATAGAAATAAATCTTTATATTTTACCGGTTTCTCAATTATTTATCCCTGGAAAAGGAAGTGGGTTCGGGCGGGAAATCTCAGTAGCCAAGTTCCTGCAATTAAACCCTAGTCATGAGCACTGCAACAACAAAGACACTATCCCAAGATATGAGCCGTGGATGAGTCGGTCAGTGGTGTAATAACAAACTAACACGCCCACACACAGACCTCTGACAAAACACACACACCCACACAGTTGCAATCCCACTAACCATAGCATACACAAGACATGACTGAGATGACCTTTTCCCTTGAAAAAAATAAAAAAATAATCTTTTATAATACGTCAATCACAAACCCTGTTATTGCCATACACATTAATATCCTGTCCATGACCATGTGTATCATAGTCTTTCAAAATTAGGTTATGTAGCTCACGTCATCAATCTAATATAGCCTTATTTTCAGGAAGAAAGAATAAGAGATTAACATGTCAGATGAGTTGATAAATAATGAGTTTGAGAAAAGCAGTTGACAGAATAGCAGGGCTCGACATTAACGCCATCTTGTCCGGAACAAGTAAAAATGAATATAGTCGGACAAGAAGAATATACACTGCTCAAAAAAATAAAGGGAACACTAAAATATCACATCCTAGATCTGAATGAATGAAATATTCTTATTAAATACTTTTTTCTTTACATAGTTGAAAGTGCTGACAACAAAAATCACAAATTATCATTGGAAATCAAATTTATCAACCCATGGAGGTCTGCATTTGGAGTCACACTCACAATTAAAGTGGAAAACCACACTACGGGCTGATCCAACTTTGATGTAATGTCCTTAAAACAAGTCAAAATGAGGCTCAGTAGTGTGTGTGGCCTCCACGTGCCTGTATGACCTCCCTACAACGCCTGGGCATGCTCCTGATGAGGTGGTGGATGGTCCCCTGAGGGATCTCCTCCCAGACCTGGACTAAAGCATCCGCCAACTCATGGACAGTCTGTGGTGCAACGTGGCGTTGGTGGATGGAGCGAAACATAAAATCAAATTTTATTTGTCACATACACATGGTTAGCAGATGTTAATGCGAGTGTAGCGAAATGCTTGTGCTTCTAGTTCCGACAATGCAGTAATAACCAACAAGTAATCTACTAACAGTTCCAAAACTACTGTCTTATACACACACAAGTGTAAGGGGATAAAGAATATGTACATAAGATATATGAATGAGTGATGGTACAGAGCGGCATAGGCAAGATACAGTAGATGGTATTGAGTGCAGTGTATACATATGAGATAGTATGTAAACAAAGTGGCATAGTTAAAGTGGCTAGTGATACATATTACATAAAGATGCAGTAGATGATATAGAGTACAGTATATACGTATACATATGAGATGGATAATCTAGGATTATGCTAAAGACAGTATATTGGGTAGAATTGTTTAAAGTGGCTAAGCCATATATTTTCATCATTTCCCATCAATTCCCATTATTAAAGTGGCTGGAGTTGGGATTGAAATATGTTGTCCCAGATGTGCTCAATTGGATTCCAGGTCTGGGAGCAGGCGGGCCAGTCCATAGCATCAATGCCTTCCTCTTGCAGGAACTGCTGACACACTCCAGCCACATGAGGTCTAGCATGGTCTTGCATATAGGAGAACTCAGGGCCAACCTTGCCAGCATATGGTCTCACAAGGGGTCTGAGGATCTCATCTGGTACCGTGGCAGTCAGGCTACCTCTGGCGAGCACATGGAGGGCTGTGCGGCCCCCAAAGAAATGCCGCACACCATGACTGACCCACCACCAAACCGGTCATGCTGGAGGATGTTGCAGGCAGCAGAACGTTCTCCACGGCGTCTCACCAGATCTGTCACATGTGCTCAGTGTGAACCTGCTTTCATCTGAAGAGCACAGGCGCCAGTGGCGGATTTGCCAATCTTGGTGTTCTCTGGCAAATGCCAAACGTCCTGCACGGTGTTTGGGCTGTAAGCACAACCCCCACCTGTGGACATCGGGACCCTCATACCACCCTCACGAGTCTGTTTCTGACCGTTTGAGCAGACACTATGCACATTTGTGGCCTGCTGGAGGTCATTTTGCAGGAGCTCTGGCGGTGCTCCTCCTGCTCCTCCTTGCACAAAGCGGAGGTAGCAGTCCTGCTGCTAGGTTGTTGCCCTCCTACGGCCTCCTCCACGTCTCCTGATGTACTGGCCTGTCTCCTGGTAGCGCCTCCATGTTCTGGACACTACGCTTGACAGACTGCAGCAAACCTTCTTGCCACAGCTCCGCATTGATGTACCATCCTGGATGAGCTGCACTACCTGAGCCACTTGTGTGGGTTGTAGACTCAGTCTCATGCTACCACTAGAGTGAAAGCACCGCCAGCATTCAAAGTGACCAAAAGCCATCAGCCAGGAAGCATAGGAACTGAGAAGTGGTCTGTGGTCACCACCTGCAGAACCACTCCTTTATTGGGGTGTCTTGCTAATTGCCTATAATTTCCACCCCTGTTGTCTAGTTCCAGTTTCGCAACAGCATGTGAAATGTATTGTCAATCAGTGTTTAGCTTCCTAAGTGGACAGTTTGAATTCACAGAAGTGTGATTGACTTGGAGTTACATTGTGTTGTTTAAGTGTTCCCTTTATTTTTGAGCAGTGTAGATTTAACCTGTTACTCCTACCCCCTACTTTTCGAACA
>NW_026286569.1:0-1417 GCF_023373465.1 Oncorhynchus keta | reverse complement strand
TACTTTCTACTGTCATTATATTACCCTGGTCTACCATCTACTGTCATTATATTACCCTGGTCTACTTTCTACTGTCATTATATTACCCTAGTCTACTTTCTACTGTCATTATATTACCCTGGTCTACTATCTACTGTCATTATATTACCCTAGTCTACTTTCTACTGTCATTATATTAACCTGGTCTACCATCTACTGTCATTATATTACCCTGGTCTACTTTCTACTATCATTATATTACCCTGTACCATCTACTGTCAATATATTACCCTGGTCTACCCTCTACTTTCATTATATTACCCTAGTCTACCCTCTACTGTCATTATATTACCCTGATCTACCATCTACTGTCATTATATTACCCTGGTCTAACATCTACTGTCATTATATAACCTGGTCTACCATCTACTGTCATTATATTACCCTGGTCTACCATCTACTGTCATTATATTACCCTGGTCTATCTACTGTCATAATATTACCGGGTCTACCATCTACTGTCATTATATTACCCTGGTCTACCATCTACTGTCAATATATTACCCTAGTCTACTTTCTACTGTCATTATATTACCCTGGTCTACCATCTACTGTCATTATATTAGCCTGGTCTACCATCTATTGTCAATCTATTAACCTGGTCTACCATCTACTGGCATTATATCACCTGGTCTCTACTGTCATTATATTACACTGGTCTACTTTCTACTGTCATTATATTACCTGGTCTACCTTCTACTGTCATTATATTACCTGGTCTACTATCTGCTGTCATTATATTACCTGGTCTACCATCTACATGTCAATCTATTAACCTGGTCTACCCTCTACTGTCATTATATTATCCTGGTCTACCATCTACTATCATTATATTACCCTGGTCTACCATCTACTGTCAATGTATTACCCTGGTCTACTTTCTACTGTCATTTATATTACTGGTCTACCATCTACTGTCAATCTATTAACCTGGATACCCTCTACTGTCATTATATTGCCTGATCTACCATCTACTGTCATTAAATTACCCTGTCTACCATCTACTGTCATTATATTACCTGGTCTGCATCTACTGTCATTATATTACCCTGGTCTACCATCTACTGTCATTATATTTACCCTGGTCTACTTTCTACTGTATTATATTACCCTAGTCTACTTTCTACTGTCATTATATTACCCTAGTCTACTTTCTGTCATTAAATTGCCCTGGTCTACCCTCTACTGTCATTATATTACCTGGTCTACCCTCTACTGTCATTATATTACCCTGATCTACCATCTACTGTCATTATATTTCCCTGGTCTACCATCTACTGTCAATCTATTAACCTGGTCTACCATCTACTGTCATTATATTACCCTGGTCTTACCATCTACTGTCATTATATTACCCTGGTCTACCATCTACTGTCAC
>NW_026286568.1:0-3423 GCF_023373465.1 Oncorhynchus keta | reverse complement strand
GAAGCGACTTACAAATTGGTGCATACACCTTATGACATCCAGTGGAACAGCCACTTACAATAGTGCATCTAAATCTTTTAGGGGGTGAGAAGGATTACTTACCCTATCTAGGTATTCCTTGAAGAGTGGGGTTTCAGGTGTCTCCCGGAAGGTGGTGATTGACTCCGCTGTCCTGGCGTCGTGAGGGAGTTTGTTCCACCATTGGGGGGCCAGAGCAGCGAACAGTTTTGACTGGGCTGAGCGGGAACTGTACTTCCTCAGTGGTAGGGAGGCGAGCAGGCCAGAGGTGGATGAACGCAGTGCCCTTGTTTTGGGTGTAGGGCCTGATCAGAGCCTGGAGGTACTGAGGTGCCGTTCCCCTCACAGCTCCGTAGGCAAGCACCATGGTCTTGTAGCGGATGCGAGCTTCAACTGGAAGCCAGTGGAGAGAGCGGAGGAGCGGGGTGACGTGAAGAACTTGGGAAGGTTGAACACCAGACGGGCTGCGGCGTTCTGGATGAGTTGTAGGGGTTTAATGGCACAGGCAGGAGCCCAGCCAACAGCGAGTTGCAGTAATCAAGACGGGAGATGACAAGTGCCTGGATTAGGACCTGCGCCGCTTCCTGTGTGAGCAGGGGTCGTACTCTGCGGATGTTGTAGAGCATGAACCTACAGGAGCGGGACACCGCCTTGATGTTGGTTGAGAAGCGACAGGGTGTTGTCCAGGATCACGCCAAGGTTCTTAGCGCTCTGGGAGGAGGACACAATGGAGTTGTCAACCGTGATGGCGAGATCATGGAGCGGGCAGTCCTTCCCGGGAGGAAGAGGAGCTCCGTCTTGCTGAGGTTCAGCTTGAGGTGGTGATCCGTCATCCACACTGATATGTCTGCCAGACATGCAGAATGCGATTCGCCACCTGGTCATCAGAAGGGGAAAGGAGAAGATTAATTGTGTGTCGTCTGCATAGCAATGATAGGAGAGACCATGTGAGGTTATGACAGAGCCAAGTGACTTGGTGTATAGCGAGAATAAGAGAGGGCCTAGAACAGAGCCCTGAGGACACCAGTGGTGAGAGCGCGTGGTGAGGAGACAGATTCTCGCCACGCCACCTGGTAGGAGCGACCTGTCAGGTAGGGCAATCAAGCGTGGGCCGCGCCGAGAGATGCCCAACTCGGAGAGGTGGAGAGGAGGATCTGATGGTTCACAGTATCCGAAGGCGTGAGCCCGATAGGTCTAGAAGGATGAGAGCAGAGGAGAGTTAGCTTTAGCAGTGCGGAGCGCCTCCGTGATACAGAGAGAAGAGCAGTCTCAGTTGAATGACTAGTCTTGAAACCTGACTGATTTGGATCAAGAAGGTCATTCTGAGAGAGATAGCGGTAGAGCTGGCCAAGGACGGCACGCTCAAGAGTTTTGGAGAGAAAAGAAAGAAGGGATACTGGTCTGTAGTTGTTGACATCGGAGGGGATCAGTGTAGGTTTTTCAGAAGGGTGCAACTCTCGCTCTCTTGAAGACGGGGAGGGGCGTAGCCAGCGGTCAGGATGAAGTTGATAGGCGAGGTGAGGTAAGGGAGAAGGTCTCCGGAAATGGTCTGGAGAGAGAGGAGGGATAGGTCAAGGCGGGCAAGTTGTTGGAGCGGCAGGCCCGTCACAAGGCGAATTTCATCTGGAGAGAGGGGAGAAGAGGGTCAGAGCACAGGGGTAGGGCAGTGTGTAGAACCAGCGGTGTTGTTTGACTTAGCAAGCGAGGATCGGATGTCGTCGACCTTCTTTTCAAAATGGTTGACGAAGTCATCTGCAGAGAGAAGGGAGGAGAGGAGGATTCAGGAGGAGAAGGTAGCAAAGAGCTTTCCTAGGGTTAGAGGCAGATGCTTGGAATTTAGAGTGGTAGAAAGTGGCTTTAGCAGAGACAGAGGAGGAAAATGTAGAGAGGAGGAGTGAAAGGATGCCAGGTCCGCAGGGAGGCGAGTTTTCCTCCATTTCCGCTCGGCTGCCCGGAGCCCTGTTCTGTGAGCTCGCAATGAGTCGTCGAGCCACGGAGCGGGAGGGGAGGACCGAGCCGGCCTGGAGGATAGGGGACATAGAGAGTCAAAGGATGCAGAAAGGGAGGAGAGGAGGGTTGAGGAGGCAGAATCAGGAGATAGGTTGGAGAAAGTTTGAGCAGAGGGAAGAGATGATAGGATGGAAGAGGAGAGAGTAGCGGGGGAGAGAGAGCGAAGGTTGGGACGGCGCGATACCATCCGAGTAGGGGCAGTGTGGGAAGTGTTGGATGAGAGCGAGAGGGAAAAGGATACAAGGTAGTGGTCGGAGACTTGGAGGGAGTTGCAATGAGGTTAGTGGAAGAACAGCATCTAGTAAAGATGAGGTCAAGCGTATTGCCTGCCTTGTGAGTAGGGGGAAGGTGAGAGGGTGAGGTCAAAGAGGAGAGGAGTGGAAAGAAGGAGGCAGAGAGGAATGAGTCAAAGGTAGGCGTGGGGAGGTTAAAGTCGCCCAGAACTGTGAGAGGTGAGCCGTCCTCAGGAAAGGAGCTTATCAAGGCATCAAGCTCATTGATGAACTCTCCGAGGGAACCTGGAGGGCGATAAATGATAAGGATGTTAAGCTTGAAAGGGCTGGTAACTGTGACAGCATGGAATTCAAAGGAGGCGATAGACAGATGGGTAAGGGAGAAAGAGAAAGACCACTTGGGAGAGATGAGGATCCCGGTGCCACCACCCCGCTGACCAGAAGCTCTCGGGGTGTGCGAGAACACGTGGGCGGACGAGGAGAGAGCAGTAGGAGTAGCAGTGTTATCTGTGGTGATCCATGTTTCCGTCAGTGCCAAGAAGTCGAGGGACTGGAGGGAGGCATAGGCTGAGATGAACTCTGCCTTGTTGGCCGCAGATCGGCAGTTCCAGAGGCTACCGGAGACCTGGAACTCCACGTGGGTCGTACGCGCTGGGACCACCAGATTAGGGTGGCCGCGGCCCACGTCGGTGTGGAGCGTTTGTATGGTCTGTGCAGGAGAGGAGAGAACAGGGATAGACAGACACATAGTTGACAGGCTACAGAAGAGGCTACGCTAATGCAAGGAGATTGGAATGACAAGTGGACTACACGTCTCGAATGTTCAGAAAGTTAAGCTTACGTAGCAAGAATCTTATTGACTAAAATGATTAAAATGATACAGTACTGCTGAAGTAGGCTAGCTGGCAGTAGCTGCGTTGTTGACACTACACTAATCAAGTCGTTCCGTTGAGTGTAATAGTTTCTACAGTGCTACTATTCGGGGCTAGCTGGCTAGCTAACAGTGTTGTTTACGTTACGTTGCGTTAAAGAACGACAATAGCTGGCTAGCTAACCTAGGAAGTACGCTCTAGACTACACAATTATCTTTGAAACAAAGACGGCTATGTAACTAGCTATGTAGCTAGCTACGATCAAACAAAATCAAACCGTTGTACTGTAA
>NW_026286567.1:0-5825 GCF_023373465.1 Oncorhynchus keta | reverse complement strand
ACATATGTCAGAGTCAAGGCCCGCAGGGCCACATCCGGCCCGCGAGAAGGTTTTTACGGCCCCTGGGATGATCTTGATTTATTATTAGAACTGGCCCGCAGACCCCAGCAAGCCTTCGGCAGCCGCAGATCTTTTTACACGCACCAATACTACACATTTCCCACAATGCAACGGTGACGCACCGAAAGCAGTAGGCTGCTTCATTTCAATATTTATTGGCACAGCAGTTGTCAGCATCACAGTAAAAATTAACTTTCAGATACCCATCAAAAAATGGCAAAACGGAAGGTGGACACTGAGAACCGGGGGTTTCAAACAAGGTGGAGTCGGAGTATTTGTTCACGGAGGTAGCTGGAAAACCTGTGTGTCTTCTGTGTGGAGAAAGTGTGGCGGTACTGAAAGAGTATAATCTGAGACGACATTATGAAACGAAACACGCGGACAAAAACAAGAATATGGACATGGAACAAAGGCTACAAAAGGCAGAGGAATTAAAAACGAGGCCTCAAATCTCGACAGGCTCTGTTCAAAAAAGCCAAATCACAAGCCAGGCTGCTGTCAAGGCCAGTTTTATTTTGGCAGAAGAGATCGCTAAATCAGCCCGCCATTTACGGGAGGGATTTCATCAAAAATGCATGATTAAAGTTTGTGACGAAGTTTGCCCAGAAAAAAGGCAACTCTTTTTAAATGTGAGTCTGAGCAGAAACACCATTGCCGAGAGAGTAGACCAGTTGTCCATCAATCTAAAAGAGCAGCTTGTGAAAAAGGGAAAAAAGATTTCATTGCATATTCCTTGGCTGTGGATGAGAGCACCGAAGATTTCTGACATTGCCCAGTTGTCAATTTTCATCCGCGGAGTGGACTCCAGCCTAAGCGTGACAGAGAGTTTTGGCTTTACGTCCTATGCATGGCACAACTACGGGCATGATTTGTATGAAGAGGTGTCAAGATGTAAATGAGATGGAGCTGCCTTGGGAAAACTCGTGGGTTTGACAACCGACGGAGCACCTGCGATGTGTGGACACAGGAGCGGACTGGTGGCGAAGATACGGGAAAAGATGCAAGAGGAAAACGCGACAGGTGAGCTGACAGCTTATCATTGTATCATACACCAGGAAGCGTTGTGCGGTGAAAGCCTTGAAAATGGAGCATGTAATGAGCATCATCACGCGCACAGTTAACTTTATCAGAGCCAAAGGTTTGAATCACCGCCAGTTCAAGGCATTTCTGACGGAGTTAGAAACGGAGCATGGTGATTTGCCTTATCACACAGAGGTGCGATGGCTAAGCCAGGGAAAGGTGCTTCAAAGATGTTTCGAAGCCAGGAGGAGATTTGTCTGTTCTGGACAGCAAAGGAAAGACACAACACAACTCCGAGACAGAAATGTTTCTGTGTGAAATGGCTTTTCTGGGTGTGACATTACGAGTCATCTGAATGCAATGAACTTGCAGCTGCAGGGTCGGGATCGTGTCATCTCTGATATGTACAGTACAGTGAAGGCATTTAAAACCAAACTGACTCTGTGGGAGACGCAGATGCGGAAAGAAAATTTGAGCCACTTTCCCAGCTGCCAGACCATGAAAGAGAAGTTCTCTACCAGTGCGTTCCCGAGCGCACAGTTGGCTGATAAAATAGGTATGCTTGCCGCTGACTTTCGACGCCGATTTGCTGACTTTGAAGCACAAAAAGCAGGTTGGAACTGCTCGGTAACCCATTTGCTGTTGACGTGGAAAGCTCACCACCAAACTTCCAAATGGAGTTGATTGACCTCCAATGCAATGATGCACTGAGGGCAAAATATGCGGCAGTGGGTGCTGCGGAGTTCGCCCGTTCCTCCCCGACACAATGCCCCAGCTGCGCATCCAGGCTGCTCAAACGTTGTCTATGTTTGGCAGCACATACCTGTGTGAACAACTGTTTTCTTTGATGAACTTGAACAAAACATCACACAGAAGTCGACTTTTACTGCTGAACACCTCCACTCAATTCTGAGGATTTCCTCAGCTCAGAGCCTTTACCTCAACATTGATGAACTTGTGGAAAAGATGGGACACCACCAAGTATCACCCTCAACCTCAAACAAGTGAACATTACTGTGCAATCACATATTTAGAGTTTTTACTCAGTTCAAGTTTAAAGTTAAAGTTTAATATTTGTTTTCACTGCATGTTACTTCTCCTTAAACAAAGTGTTGTTTTGATTAATAGATTTTTGCACTTTATTTTATTGTATTTCAATCCAATTATATTTTAAAAATATTTCAGTTGAGTGGATGATAGAAAATTGCTATTATTGTTTTTTTCTTTTGAAGTAAATTTAGCCCACTTTTGCTAAAATAGAAAATATAGGCTACTGATGGTGCCTTGAATACCGGTTTCTTTGTTTAATGTTCATGTTATGGGGATTTTTATATAAAGGAAATTTGTCTTTTGTGTCTGTTGAAAATTAAAGATTACTGACAGAGCCAAGAAAATATTGCTTTATTTATCTGATCATATTGAATATATTTGTTAGGTTTTCAGTAGGTTCAATTAGGGTTCACTAGACTATATGCGCATTTAAAAATTTTTGTGAACATTCGAACAGTCCGCCTCGCTTGTTAAATTTTTATTTGGCCCTCCGTCCATTTGACTTTTGACACCCCTGATCTAGAACCTAAAAGGGTTCTTCAGCTGTCCCAATAGGAGAACCCTTTGAATAACCTTTTGTCACAGGTAGAACGTATTTGGTTACAGGTAGAAACTTTTGGGTTCAATGTAGAACTCTTTCCAAAGAGGTTCTACATGGAACCCAGAATGGTTTTACCTGGAACAAAAATGGGTTCTACCTGTAACCAAAAAAAGTTCTATGGGGACATATTCGAACCCTTTTTTCTAAGAGTATATCTTAAAAATTAATAAAAATAAAAACTTGTTTTTGGTCTTAATAGTTTAAGGTTACGGTTAGGCATAAGGTTAACAGTGTGGTTAGGTTTAAGATTAGGATAGGTTTGATTTTAAGAAGAGAAATTGTAGAATTAGGGCAGGTTTAGCTTCATTATGGCTTTGCATTGTGGTAACTAGTAGATGACAGGGCAGCGCTGTGCTCACTGCAGATTTTTCTCATCCTGCACTGAGGATGAGACCTCTGTACTCCAAGAGTACTGACATGTGACTGGTATAGACACCAACACACATGCATGTGCAAGGTGCTGGGCACTGTAATCTCAACAATAACTGCTGCCATGCTATCCTACTCTCATAAACACAGGTGGGCCACAACGGGTAAGCACCAGGCACCTGGCCGCATACACGCACCGCTGGAGGGTCATGTGCCACCCAGATGCCTTAGCGACCCATCCTATGCCATCAACACCTACATGATCCCACAGGAGACGATATAAAACCAGTGAAATGAAGTCATATAAAACACACCTTTGGTTACACAGTAGAATTCCAAGCCTTGACATTTACAATGTTTTACAAATTATTTAGGCTACTGTCACGCCCTGGTCTTAGTATTTTGTGTTTTCTTTATTATTTTGGTCAGGCCAGGGTGTGACATGGGTTATTTGTGTGGTGTTTTTGTCCTGGTTTTTTTGTAGGTAATGGGATTGTGGTAGTATAGTAGTCTAGGAAAGTCTATGGTTGCTGGAGTGGTTCTCAATCAGAGGCAGGTGTTTATCATTGTCTCTGATTGGGAACCATATTTAGGCAGCCATATTCTTTTGAGTGTTTCGTGGGTGATTGTTCCTGTCTCTGTGTTAGTTTTCACCAGACAGGCTCGGTCACTTTGGTTTTTCTTTTTTACTTGTTTTGAAGAAGAGAACTGAGCGCCCATTCTCCTTGAGATGGTGCTAAATACATCAACACGGTCGGTCCCTGGGATTGGGCTGGCCAACACGATTCGGTTTGCTTGGAAGGAAAAGGAGTTGGAGCCTTTAGGACGGGAATCTTTTGGAAGGATAATATTGATGGGGATTCTAAAGCTGATTTGGTGAAGGACGTGTTTTGTTTCCAAGGCAACTCGTTGAGGGAGCATACGACGTGGCACTATATACAGAGGAAAAAAAAAAACACGATGATATCCTGAGAAGGGCAAAGAGCAGTGGAGGTGAGAGGCCGATGTGCCACTATGAAATAACAAGCCTGGCGAAGAATAACTTTAGGGTTGTAACTGTCAACATTTACAACCCTTACGTTAAGGACGAAGAGGTGAAGGCTTTTCTGGGGAGATACATGGATAACGCCTCAGCAAGGCACCTCAAAAAGACTCCCCTTGGGTTTTGGAATGGGAGGAGAGGCTTCCAGGCCCTCAGAGGACCCAAAGGACAGGCTACCTCCATCCTCCTGCTATGTTCTCCCTAGGGGCTGACAGGGGACGTTGTTTTATGCACTTCAGCCCCCATTTTGCAGGCGCTGTATGGCCTACGGTCACATATTCGTCCTCGCAGTACAAGAAAATGCAGATTTTGTGGATCTGAGGAACACGAGGCGAGGATTGTGACAAGCCTAAGACGTGCCATGGGTGTGGCCTCGCCAGGACACCTGTGGCGGGGGTGCCCGGCCCGCAGAGGTCATATGCGTCTGCGGGCTGGGGAGCAGGGGTGGGGGGATGGGGGAAGAAGAGGAGGGGAAGGGAAGCATGCCTCATGACCAGAGTACAGGTCCAGAGGGGAAGGCCACAAGGAAGGGGAGGAGGAGCAAGAAGCGGTGGATGGAAGAGGGAAGGAAACGGAAGGGCACGGGGGAGTAGGGAGAACCAGGACAAGCTGCGAAGAAGGCAAACCGAGGGAGGGAGCATGAGAGAGAAGAAAGCGAGGGAGGAGTGGTGGAGAAGGAGACGGTGGAAGAGCAAGTGGACTGGGGGAATGTGCCCTGGTGGAAGAGATGAGGGGTATGGTGGAGGAGCTGGCGGGGGGGTGGTATCTCCACTGCCGCCATCACCAAAGAAGAGAATGAAGAGGAGGGTGCGATTGGCCGACAGTGAGAGGGAGGGGATGGCCAAGAGAGTGATGGGGTGGAGAAACCTCTGGGTTGCTGCTGGTTTCCAGGCCCTCAACTTGCTGGGTGGGGACACACCTAACAAGACTCAGGACTGGGTACAGGAGGAGGTGGGGAGTTTGTTTGGGGACTCAGCCTCCCGATTTTTTTTTTTCCAAACCAGCTGCAACACTGGGGGAGGGGGAGGATTGTGGGGTAGACCCACAATCCGAGCCAAACACTATTCCTGCATCCTGGGATGGTGAGATGGAGGAAGATGGGGATGTCGGGAGTACGGATGGTTCTCACCGTGATATGGAGCAGGGGAGCATCGGGTGAGTCTCCTGTTTTTTTTTTTTTTCTGTCTGGGTTTAGAATTTGAGTGTATTACATGTTTTTATTTTTTTCATGGGGTCTAATTTTACTTTTGTTAGTTTAAATGTAAGGGTTTAAGGGATTTGTTAAGAGGGCGGTTTTTAGTTATTTGGAGGGTGTGGGGTTTGATTTTTGTTTTTACAGGAGGTTCACCTGAGGGATGGAGGGGATGTTAGTAGGTTTAAGAGGGAGTGGGACAAGGGGAGTCGGTTTGGGGTATTGGGGGTGCACTATCGGGGTAGGATTTGTGTGGGCACAGGGAGGTAAAAAGTGGAGGAATCTTTGTGGTAATGCAGGGAGGGTTATAGGGTGATGTCATGATATGGGATTGTAAATTTAGATTAGTGGTGGTGTATGGGCCACAGGTGGTGGCAGACAGGAGTGAGATGGTGGACTGTCTGACGCTCCTGTGTGTCACAAATAGGAAATTAGTGATAGGGGGATTTTAATACAGATTTAGAATAGGGGGATAGCAGTGAAGGCATACA
>NW_026286566.1:25000-43190 GCF_023373465.1 Oncorhynchus keta | reverse complement strand
CAATGTCCTCACATACCCAGTCTTTTTGTAGCTAAGTACATCTATTAATTATATCAATGTCCTCACATACCCAGTCTTTTTGTAGCTAAGTACATCTATTAATTATATCAATGTCCTCACATACCCAGTCTTTTTGTAGCTAAGTACATCTATTAATTATATCAATGTCCTCACATACCCAGTCTTTTTGTAGCTGAGTACATCTATTAATTATATCAATGTCCTCACATACCCAGTCTTTTTGTAGCTAAGTACATCTATTAATTATATCAATGTCCTCACATACCCAGTCTTTTTGTAGCTAAGTACATCTATTAATTATATCAATGTCCTCACATACCCAGTCTTTTTGTAGCTAAGTACATCTATTAATTATATCAATGTCCTCACATACCCAGTCTTTTTGTAGCTAAGTACATCTATTAATTATATCAATGTCCTCACATACCCAGTCTTTTTGTAGCTAAGTACATCTATTAATTATATCAATGTCCTCACATACCCAGTCTTTTTGTAGCTAAGTACATCTATTAATTATATCAATGTCCTCACATACCCAGTCTTTTTGTAGCTAAGTACATCTATTAATTATATCAATGTCCTCACATACCCAGTCTTTTTGTAGCTAAGTACATCTATTAATTATATCAATGTCCTCACATACCCAGTCTTTTTGTAGCTAAGTACATCTATTAATTATATCAATGTCCTCACATACCCAGTCTTTTTTTTAGCTGAGTACATCTATTAATTATATCAATGTCCTCATATACCCAGTCTTTTTGTAGCTAAGTACATCTATTAATTATATCAATGTCCTCACATACCCAGTCTTTTTTTGTAGCTGAGTACATCTATTAATTATATCAATGTCCTCACATACCCAGTCTTTTTGTAGCTGAGTACATCTATTAATTATATCAATGTCCTCACATACCCAGTCTTTTTGTAGCTAAGTACATCTATTAATTATATCAATGTCCTCACATACCCAGTCTTTTTTATATCAATGTAGCTGAGTAAGTACATCTATTAATTATATCAATGTCCTCACATACCCAGTCTTTTTGTAGCTGAGTACATCTATTAATTATATCAATGTCCTCACATACCCAGTCTTTTTGTAGCTAAGTACATCTATTAATTATATCAATGTCCTCATTACCCAGTCTTTTTGTATATACATCTATTAATTATATCAATGTCCTCACATACCCAGTCTTTTTGTAGCTAAGTACATCTATTAATTATATCAATGTCCTCACATACCCAGTCTTTTTGTAGCTAAGTACATCTATTAATTATATCAATGTCCTCACATACCCAGTCTTTTTGTAGCTGAGTACATCTATTAATTATATCAATGTCCTCACATACCCAGTCTTTTTGTAGCTGAGTACATCTATTAATTATATCAATGTCCTCACATACCCAGTCTTTTTGTAGCTGAGTACATCTATTAATTATATCAATGTCCTCACATACCCAGTCTTTTTTATAGCTGTCTTTTGTAGTACATCTATTAATTATATCAATGTCCTCACATACCCAGTCTTTTTGTAGCTGAGTACATCTATTAATTATATCAATGTCCTCACATACCCAGTCTTTTTGTAGCTAAGTACATCTATTAATTATATCAATGTCCTCACATACCCAGTCTTTTTGTAGCTAAGTACATCTATTAATTATATCAATGTCCTCACATACCCAGTCTTTTTGTAGCTAAGTACATCTATTAATTATATCAATGTCCTCACATACCCAGTCTTTTTGTAGCTAAGTACATCTATTAATTATATCAATGTACCCAGTCTTTTTGTAGCTGAGTTCATCTATTAATTATATCAATGTCCTCACATACCCAGTCTTTTTGTAGCTAAGTACATCTATTAATTATATCAATGTCCTCACATACCCAGTCTTTTTGTAGCTAAGTACATCTATTAATTATATCAATGTCCTCACATACCCAGTCTTTTTGTAGCTAAGTACATCTATTAATTATATCAATGTCCTCACATACCCAGTCTTTTTGTAGCTAAGTACATCTATTAATTATATCAATGTCCTCACATACCCAGTCTTTTTGTAGCTAAGTACATCTATTAATTATATCAATGTCCTCACATACCCAGTCTTTTTGTAGCTAAGTACATCTAGTAATTATATCAATGTCCTCACATACCCAGTCTTTTTGTAGCTGAGTACATCTATTAATTATATCAATGTCCTCACATACCCAGTCTTTTTGTAGCTAAGTACATCTATTAATTATATCAATGTCCTCACATACCCAGTCTTTTTTGTAGCTAAGTACATCTATTAATTATATCAATGTCCTCACATACCCAGTCTTTTTGTAGCTGAGTACATCTATTAATTATATCAATGTCCTCACATACCCAGTCTTTTTGTAGCTGAGTACATCTATTAATTATATCAATGTCCTCACATACCCAGTCTTTTTGTAGCTGAGTACATCTATTAATTATATCAATGTCCTCACATACCCAGTCTTTTTGTAGCTAAGTACATCTATTAATTATATCAATGTCCTCACATACCCAGTCTTTTTGTAGCTAAGTACATCTATTAATTATATCAATGTCCTCACATACCCAGTCTTTTTGTAGCTAAGTACATCTATTAATTATATCAATGTCCTCATATACCCAGTCTTTTTGTAGCTAAGTACATCTATTAATTATATCAATGTCCTCACATACCCAGTCTTTTTGTAGCTAAGTACATCTATTAATTCCCCATATTCCAGAAGAATTGGTAGAAAGATTTCGTGCTTCTTTCAGCGACTCCATGGCTTTATTAAAATCCTCCATCTTACAGGGAGAAACTATTATTCCCAAACCTTTCCCTTCTTTAAATAATACACACCTTCTATTAACTATTTTCCAAGGCAGCGCTACCCACTTCCCCTGATAATAATTCATTGGTCACAACACTAGTATTAGAACCTAAACTATAAAGTTTGCAAATGTATTACTGGGGAATATGGATGACTTAATGTCTTATTCCAGTATTGCACCTTAAATATCACTATTATTAATAACCCAGTCTTTTTGTAGCTGAGTAATCATTAACTTGTCTTCCTATTTCCACATAATCTTTTTGTAGAACTCTTCATCTATTAATTATATCAATGTTCTTTTTGTAGCTGCACTATTGCTCAGTGTCCCCTGTCCTTTCCAGGTCCTTTTATTTTACCTAGAGGCCACATGTCTTTTGTAGCTGAGTCATCTTCTCATCTTCCACCTTTGTTTCTCTCTTTATTTCCACCACTCTGGACACCAGTCTTTTTGTAGCTAAGTACATCTATTAATTATATCAATGTCCTCACATACCCAGTCTTTTTGTAGCTAAGGTTTCCTCACATACCCAGTCTTTTGTATGGTGGAGGTTTCCTCCACATCCCAGTTTTTTGTATACCCAGTCTTTTGTAGCTGAGTACATCTATTACTGGTGTATGGTGGAGGTTTTACCTACTGGTGTATATGGAGGTTTTACCTACCCAGTCTTTGGTGGAGGTTTTACCCACTGGTGTATGGTGGAGGTTTTACAAATACTGGTGTATGGTGGAGGTTTTACCTCTATTAATTATATGGTCTTTTTTCCACATAATCTAAGGTTTTACCTACTGGTCTTTGGTGGAGGTTTTACCCACTGGTGTATGGTGGAGGTTTTACCCACTGGTGTATGGTGGAGGTTTTACCCACTGGTTATGGTGGAGTTTTACCTACCCAGTGTATGGTGGGGGTTTACATCTGGTGTATGGTGGAGGTTTTACCTACTGGTGTATGGTGGAGGTTTTACCCACTGGTGTATGGTGGAGGTTTTACCCACTGGTGTATGGTGGAGGTTTTACAATGTCCTCACTGGTGTATGGTGGAGGTTTATACCTACTGGTGTATGGTGGAGGTTTTACCTACTGGTGTATGGTGGAGGTTTTACCCACTGGTGTTTTGTGGAGGTTTTACCCACTGTCCTATGGTGGAGGTTTTACCTACTGGTGTATGGTGGAGGTTTTACCCAGTCTTTGTATGGTGGAGGTTTTACCTACTGGTGTATGGTGGAGGTTTTACCCACTGGTGTATGGTGGAGGTTTTACCTACTGGTGCATGGTGGAGGTTTTACCCACTGGTGTATGCTGGAGGTTTTACCTACTGGTGCATGGTGGGGTTTTACCCACTGGTGTATGCTGGAGGTTTTACCTACTGGTGTATGGTGGAGGTTTTACCCACTGGTGTATGGTGGGGGTTTTACCCCACTGGTGTATGGTGGAGGTTTTACCTACTGGTGTATGGTGGAGGTTTTACCCACTGGTGCATGGTGGAGGTTTTACCTACTGGTGTATGGTGGAGGTTTTACCCCTTCTGGTGTATGGTGGAGGTTTTACCCACTGGTGTATGGTGGAGGTTTTACCTACTGGTGTATGGTGGGGTTTTACCTACTGGTGTATGGTGGAGGTTTTACCTACTGGTGCATGGTGGAGGTTTTACCCACTGGTGTATGGTGGGGGTTTTACCTACTGGTGTATGGTGGAGGTTTTACCCAGTGGTGTATGGTGGAGGTTTTACCTACTGGTGTATGGTGGAGGTTTGAGGGTTTTACCTACTGGTGTATGGTGGGGTTTTACCTACTGGTGTATGGTGGAGGTTTTACCTACTGGTGTATGGTGGAGGTTTTACCCACTGGTGTATGGTGGGGGTTTTACCTACTGGTGTATGGTGGAGGTTTTACCTACTGGTGTATGGTGGAGGTTTTACCTACTGGTGTATGGTGGAGGTTTTACCCACTGGTGTATGGTGGAGGTTTTACCCACTGGTGTATGGTGGAGGTTTTACCTACTGGTGTATGGTGGAGGTTTTACCTACTGGTGTATGGTGGAGGTTTTACCTACTGGTGTATGGTGGAGGTTTTACCTACTGGTGTATGGTGGAGGTTTTACCTACTGGTGTATGGTGGAGGTTTTACCTACTGGTGTATGGTGGAGGTTTTACCTACTGGTGTATGGTGGGGTTTTACCTACTGGTGTATGGTGGAGGTTTTACCTACTGGTGTATGGTGGAGGTTTTACCTACTGGTGTATGGTGGAGGTTTTACCTACTGGTGTATGGTGGAGGTTTTACCTACTGGTGTATGGTGGAGGTTTTACCTACTGGTGTATGGTGGAGGTTTTACCTACTGGTGTATGGTGGAGGTTTTACCCACTGGTGTATGCTGGAGGTTTTACCTACTGGTGCATGGTGGGGGTTTTACCCACTGGTGTATGCTGGAGGTTTTACCTACTGGTGTATGGTGGAGGTTTTACCCACTGGTGCATGGTGGGGGTTTTACCCACTGGTGTATGCTGGAGGTTTTACCTACTGGTGTATGGTGGAGGTTTTACCCACTGGTGCATGGTGGAGGTTTTACCTACTGGTGTATGGTGGAGGTTTTACCTACTGGTGTATGGTGGAGGTTTTACCCACTGGTGTATGGTGGAGGTTTTACCTACTGGTGTATGGTGGGGGTTTTACCTACTGGTGTATGGTGGAGGTTTTACCTACTGGTGCATGGTGGAGGTTTTACCCACTGGTGTATGGTGGGGGTTTTACCTACTGGTGTATGGTGGAGGTTTTACCCAGTGGTGTATGGTGGAGGTTTTACCTACTGGTGTATGGTGGAGGTGCATGGTGAGGGTTTTACCTACTGGTGTATGGTGGGGGTTTTACCTACTGGTGTATGGTGGAGGTTTTACCTACTGGTGCATGGTGGAGGTTTTACCCACTGGTGTATGGTGGGGGTTTTACCTACTGGTGTATGGTGGGGGTTTTACCTACTGGTGTATGGTGGAGGTTTTACCTACTGGTGCATGGTGGAGGTTTTACCCACTGGTGTATGGTGGAGGTTTTACCTACTGGTGTATGGTGGAGGTTTTACCTACTGGTGTATGGTGGAGGTTTTACCTACTGGTGTATGGTGGAGGTTTTACCTACTGGTGTATGGTGGAGGTTTTACCTACTGGTGTATGGTGGAGGTTTTACCTACTGGTGTATGGTGGAGGTTTTACCTACTGGTGTATGGTGGAGGTTTTACCCACTGGTGTATGGTGGAGGTTTTACCCAGTGGTGTATGGTGGAGGTTTTACCTACTGGTGTATGGTGGAGGTTTTACCTACTGGTGCATGGTGGGGGTTTTGCCCACTGGTGCATGGTGGGGGTTTTACCCACTGGTGCATGGTGGGGGTTTTACCCACTGGTGTATGGTGGGGGTTTTACCTACTGGTGTATGGTGGAGGTTTTACCCACTGGTGTATGGTGGAGGTTTTACCTACTGGTGCATGGTGGAGGTTTTACCTACTGGTGTATGGTGGGGGTTTTACCTACTGGTGCATGGTGGAGGTTTTACCTACTGGTGTATGGTGGGGGTTTTACCTACTGGTGTATGGTGGAGGTTTTACCTACTGGTGCATGGTGGGGGTTTTACCCACTGGTGCATGGTGGGGGTTTTACCTACTGGTGTATGGTGGAGGTTTTACCTACTGGTGCATGGTGGGGGTTTTACCCACTGGTGCATGGTGGGGGTTTTGCCAACCATTCCACCTTCTTCCTGTCTGACTTTTCATTCTTTCTTCAACATTCCTCCAGTTTTCTTTATACTTTCCAACAATCCTTCTGCTTTGAACATGTTTAGCACCTCGTGTTCTCTTTTATTGATCATTTTCTTTCCTGTGTCACTTGTTTTATGTGTTTTTATTAGAGTTTTCATGTCCTCACATACTGAGACATCAAATGTTCCCTCCTCTGGCCATTTAGTGCCCATTTTCCTGCTGCGTTTTCCCATTTCTAAACATTTCTATTAGTTCTTCCTTACATAGGGGACGCCTGGTGCCCAGAATGTATACTGCTGTTTTACTCATTTTTGCAGCCTGTATTTGTGGTCTTCCTACCGTCAGTCTCAGTTGTATTCCTTTTTCTGTGTCAGGTCTGCTAGTTACTAGTATTGTCTTTAATATTAGTCTACTGACAGTTTATATTTGTATTATTGCTGATCTTCCATTTATTAACTTCCTTATTTGTTCTAACGTTACTGTTATTCTTGTTTCCGGGTTTATTTGTCTGTTTATTCCTTTAACTTCCTGCGATATTCCTATTCCCTAGTTTCGTTGTATTGTGCTATTGACTTTATTAAAACCTCTGTGGTACTGTATATTAACTATATACCACACCTCCTCAGTCCTTATCTGTGGTACTGTATATTAACTATATACCACACCTCCTCAGTCCTTATCTGTGGTACTGTATATTAACTATATACCACACCTCCTCAGTCCTTATCTGTGGTACTGTATATTAACTATATACCACACCTCCTCAGTCCTTATCTGTGGTACTGTATATTAACTATATACCACACCTCATCAGTCCTTATCTGTGGTACTGTATATTAACTATATACCACACCTCCTCAGTCTGTATATTAACTATCTCCTCAGTGGTACTGTATATTAACTATATACCACACCTCCTCAGTCCTTATCTGTGGTACTGTACTATTAACTATATACCACACCTCCTCAGTATTAACTATATACCACACCTCCTCAGTCCTTATCTGTGGTACTGTATATTAACTATATACCACACCTCCTCAGTCCTTATCTGTGGTACTGTATATTAACTATATACCACACCTCCTCAGTCCTTATCTGTGGTACTGTATATTAACTATATACCACACCTCCTCAGTCCTTATCTGTGGTACTGTATATTAACTATATACCACACCTCCTCAGTCCTTATCTGTGGTACTGTATATTAACTATATACCACACCTCCTCAGTCCTTATCTGTGGTACTGTATATTAACTATATACCACACCTCCTCAGTCCTTATCTGTGGTACTGTATATTAACTATATACCACACCTCCTCAGTCCTTATCTGTGGTACTGTATATTAACTATATACCACACCTCCTCAGTCCTTATCTGTGGTACTGTATATTAACTATATACCACACCTCCTCAGTCCTTATCTGTGGTACTGTATATTAACTATATACCACACCTCCTCAGTCCTTATCTGTGGTACTGTATATTAACTATATACCACACCTCCTCAGTCCTTATCTGTGGTACTGTATATTAACTATATACCACACCTCCTCAGTCCTTATCTGTGGTACTGTATATTAACTATATACCACACCTCCTCAGTCCTTATCTGTGGTACTGTATATTAACTATATACCACACCTCCTCAGTCCTTATCTGTGGTACTGTATATTAACTATATACCACACCTCCTCAGTCCTTATCTGTGGTACTGTATATTAACTATATACCACACCTCCTCAGTCCTTATCTGTGGTACTGTATATTAACTATATACCACACCTCCTCAGTCCTTATCTGTGGTACTGTATATTAACTATATACCACACCTCCTCAGTCCTTATCTGTGGTACTGTATATTAACTATATACCACACCTCCTCAGTCCTTATCGGTGGTACTGTATATTAACTATATACCACACCTCCTCAGTCCTTATTGATTAAGTACAACACATAGGTGTATTATAAGGCATTATAAAGGTCATTAAAATAATGATACATACGTACTTCATAGAAACTGTTACCCTTCATATATTCTAACAACTCACATTTTATGATTCATTATGTCATTTGTTCCATGTTAAGGGCTCTAACCTTGGAACAAAACTATTTGTCTCCCTCTTGCTGTTGCATGCAGTTCCTCTCTCTCTTCCTCCATTCCTCTAACCCCTCCCTCCTTTCTAACCCCACCCCACTGGCAGAACCAGGAAGTCCCTCCCCTTCCCACAAACTCTCTTCTGAGGAAACGAAACTGATCTGAGTCTCTGTGTCGTCTGTCTGTGAGAGAGTGAACAACCGTCCAAATGGCTCAGCAGGGAGTTCTGCTGGACCAGGACCAGTTCTGTTGTTCTGTCTGTCTGGATCTACTGAAGGAGCCGGTGGCTATTCCCTGTGGACACAGTTACTGTAGGAGCTGTATTGAGGGCTGCTGGGATCAGGATGTTCTGAAAGGGGTCTATAGCTGTCCTCAGTGCAGAGAGACCTTCACTCCAAGGCCTAATCTGAGGAAAAATAACATGTTGGCTGAGCTGGTGGAGAAACTGAGGAAGACAGGACTCCAGGCTGCTCCCCCTCCTGCTCTGTGCTATGCTGGACCTGGAGATGTGGTGTGTGATGTCTGCACTGGGACCAGAAAGCAGAAAGCCCTCATGTCCTGTCTGGCGTGTCTGGCCTCTTACTGTGAGACTCACCTCCAACCTCACTATGAATCTCCTGCTTTCAAGAAGCACAAGCTGGTCAAAGCCACCGCACAACTACAGGAGAAGATCTGCTCTCATCATGACAAACTGCTGGAGGTTTACTGTCGTACCGATCAGCAGTGTATCTGTTATCTGTGTACAATGGATGAACATAAAGGCCATGATACAGTGTCAGCTGCAGCAGAGAGGACTGAGAAACAGGTAAGACCAGAACAACTTGTCTGATAAACAAAGAATTAAAGATACAGTAGGAACTAAATCTGTTTGAATATGAGATCATTCAAATTAAATGGATCCACAGCAGAACAAATATGAACACAAACCTTGAGTATATAGATATGTTAACCCAGATTCTCCAAATGTATCACCATTTTCTAAAGTCAAACACTATTATCATTCTGAATGGCCTTTTATGAGTCCAAAGTTCAGTCTCAACTCCTTGATACACGTAGGCCTACCATAAAAACTATAATCATTCACATAGCAACATAATATCATGTTGTAAAGGGACTTCCTCAGGATTGTAGACCTTCCTCTCTATGGGTCCTATGTCACATTACTATACTATTGATCTACTGGACTAATAAAGCTTGATAGCTCATTGAAGAGTGATTCTCCACAGAGGCAGCTGGGGATGAGTCAGCAGAAGGTCCAGCAGAGATTCCAGGAGAGAGAGAAGGAGCTGAAGGAGCTCCAACAGGCTGTGAAGTCTTTCAAGGTGAGTATTGTTGACCAGAGGAGACACACCATTTCACTTCTCTCCTCCAGTCAGAGAGAGAGAGAGAGAGAGGGGCCCCTATCCAATCCCACTGACCCCACTGTTGGGAACAGGCTGTCTGGGCCCCTTTCAGAGAATAGACTGGTTCATGTAACCGACTGGGCTGCCTCATCACATAACCATGAGTAACCATGACTGTCCCCTATACATTAACATGGAGCTCTCTCTCTCTCTCAATTCAATTCAAAGGTCTTTATTGGCATGGGAAACATATATTTACTTTGCCAAAGCACATGAAGTAGATAATAAACAATCATGAATGAACAGTAAACATTAAACAACATTTATTTTCAAAAGAATAGAGACATTTCAAATGTTATAATTCAAGTGCAAACAGAGTGAGTCGTGCCCCAGACTGAGTTCTGGAGGTGAAATGGAAATGAATGAGGGAGAGTTCAGTGAGGTAGAAGGTGTGGAGAAGAGTTCAGAACCAGAGAAGTTTATTTGAAGTGTATTTATTAAAGCCAAAGCTAAAGCTTCCCTAAACAATTCAATACATCAGTCAATATATTTTCTCTGTGATTTATTTTCTCTCCGTCAACCGTTCCATCGCATCTTAACCGTCTTACCGGGCGGGCACTAGGACCCGGGGGAGGCTGCTGCTGCAGAGGCTGCTGCACCGCTCGTGACTGTCAGTCCTCCTTGTCGCTCATTGGTTAAGCTGTGGCTCGAGCCTGTTAACGGTTAACGGACAGGAAACGGCTCTGACAGGACACATTCATGTCGAGGCAGTGATGTGAATGTGTGGTAAGTTAGAATAGAGAGAGAGACTTTTCACCACTATAGACTTTGGTCATAATCAAAGCTTTGTTAACCAATAGGTTTTTATGTGAGGCTGCCTGTAAGTTACAGTGTAACAGACGTTACTAACGGTAACGGTGTCTTTTAAATTCGACATAAGTTATGTGGCGATGATATCTAGTTAACGTTGTATTTAATGTAGTGTAATGACCTGACTAGATCATAAAGGAACAATTGTCCAGACAGAGGATTGAGTTACGAATTGACGGTTTATTAGCAACTTTACACCGGCTACTGTTTGGCCTTCGCTCACGCCAAATCAATGAAAGATTCCCCACAAGCCAATCGGGACCTTCTCTTGTGAAGCCCAGACGGAAGAGAGAGAACAAAGGCTGAACCTTAACTTCCAATGCCCCGCCCCCTCCACGCCACTCCGCCAACCACCAGGACGCCCGGCATCAGAACATCCCAGGCATTCCTGTGATTGGCAGATAGCAGGTTGATTGGCATGTCGGACCCCGCGAACACTGGGAACTGGTAAGTAGAACACAACCAGCTACTAGCCGAACACAGAACACACAGCTGTCTGTGCCAGGCTATAAATGGTCGCTTAACGTTGTATTTAATGTAGTTTTACTATCTGTACCAGGCTATAAATGACACAGATAATATCTAGTTAACGTTGTATTTAATGTAGTTTTACTATCTGTACCAGGCTATAAATGACACAGATAATATCTCTATAAATGACTCAGATAATATCTAGTTAACGTTGTATTTAATGTAGTTTTACTATCTGTACCAGGCTATAAATGACACAGATAATATCTAGTTAACGTTGTATTTAATGTAGTTTTACTATCTGTACCAGGCTATAAATGACACAGATAATATCTAGTTAACGTTGTATTTAATGTTTTACTATCTGTACCAGGCTATAAATGACACAGATAATATCTAGTTAACGTTGTATTTAATGTAGTTTTACTATCTGTACCAGGCTATAAATGACACAGATAATATCTAGTTAACGTTGTATTTAATGTAGTTTTACTATCTGTACCAGGCTATAAATGACACAGATAATATCTAGTTAACGTTGTATTTAATGTAGTTTTACTATCTGTACCAGGCTATAAATGACTAATATCTAGTTAACGTTGTATTTAATGTAGTTTTACTATCTGTACCAGTATAAATGACGATAATATCTAGTTAACGTTGTATTTAATGTAGTTTTACTATCTGTACCAGGCTATAAATGACTCAGATAATATCTAGTTAACGTTGTATTTAATGTAGTTTTACTATCTGTACCAGGCTATAAATGACACAGATAATATCTAGTTAACGTTGTATTTAATGTAGTTTTACTATCTGTACCAGGCTATAAATGACTCAGATAATATCTAGTTAACGTTGTATTTAATGTAGTTTTACTATCTGTACCAGGCTATAAATGACTCAGATAATATCTAGTTAACGTTGTATTTAATGTAGTTTTACTATCTGTACCAGGCTATAAATGACTCAGATAATATCTAGTTAACGTTGTATTTAATGTAGTTTTACTATCTGTACCAGGCTATAAATGACACAGATAATATCTAGTTAACGTTGTATTTAATGTAGTTTTACTATCTGTGCCAGGCTATAAATGATATTGCAAAAAATTTGAAAAAAGCTTAGTTTATCTTTGTCTAATATGAGATGACACAAACACACAGAGACAGTGTTGTGGCAAAGCTACCAGGAAACTATCAATCATGGGAACATTGCTCAGATTTGAACATCTGACCATGCTGGTGATATTGCAGAGAGAAGGGAGTATCTGAGGAGAATTGTTGTGGTCACATCAATGTTAGGAAGTCAGGGACTCTCTTTCCGTGCCAATGATGAATCTAGTGAAAGCACAAAGAGAGGGAACTCTCAATAGTAAAACTAAAATAAAACTCAAACCACTTACTAGATCCATCATGTTGAACTGAGAACCAAGAACTGGTGGTCCTTCTGTAGCACAGTTGGTAGAGCATGGCGCTTGTAATGCCAGGGTAGTGGGTTCGATTCCCGGGACCACCCATACGTAGAATGTATGCACACATGACTGTAAGTCGCTTTGGATAAAAGCGTCTGCTAAATGGCATATATTATATTATTATATTATTATTATATTATATATATTATATATTATAACTACGGTATTGATGTCAAAACAGAAGAGATGTTGGTGGACAGAAACTTTCTTTCCCGGAAAAGAGAGGCTGGTGTTCTGTACCTGTCTGTCCAGGAGGGAGGAGAGTAGAGGAGGACCAAGAGGTGTTCTGTACCTGTCTGTCCAGGAGGGAGGAGAGTAGAGGAGGACCAAGAGGTGTTCTGTACCTGTCTGTCCAGGAGGGAGGAGAGTAGAGGAGGACCAAGAGGTGTTCTGTACCTGTCTGTCCAGGAGGGAGGAGAGTAGAGCAGGACCAAGAGGTGTTCTGTACCTGTCTGTCCAGGAGGGAGGAGAGGACCAGAGGTGTTCTGTACCTGTCTGTCCAGGACCAAGAGGTGTTCTGTACCTGTCTGTCCAGGAGGGAGGAGAGTAGAGGAGGACCAAGAGGTGTTCTGTACCTGTCTGTCCAGGAGGGAGGAGAGTAGAGGAGGACCAAGAGGTGTTCTGTACCTGTCTGTCCAGGAGGGAGGAGAGTAGAGGAGGACCAAGAGGTGTTCTGTACCTGTCTGTCCAGGAGGGAGGAGAGTAGAGCAGGACCAAGAGGTGTTCTGTACCTGTCTGTCCAGGAGGGAGGAGAGTAGAGGAGGACCAAGAGGTGTTCTGTACCTGTCTGTCCAGGAGGGAGGAGAGTAGAGCAGGACCAAGAGGTGTTCTGTACCTGTCTGTCCAGGAGGGAGGAGAGAGCAGGACCAAGAGGTAGAGCAGGACCAAGAGGTGTTCTGTACCTGTCTGTCCAGGAGGGAGGAGAGTAGAGCAGGACCAAGAGGTGTTCTGTACCTGTCTGTCCAGGAGGGAGGAGAGTAGAGCAGGACCAAGAGGTGTTCTGTACCTGTCTGTCCAGGAGGGAGGAGAGGGAGGAGAGTAGAGCAGGACCAAGAGGTGTTCTGTACCTGTCTGTCCAGGAGGGAGGAGAGTAGAGCAGGACCAAGAGGTGTTCTGTACCTGTCTGTCCAGGAGGGAGGAGAGTAGAGCAGGACCAAGAGGTGTTCTGTACCTGTCTGTCCAGGAGGGAGGAGAGTAGAGCAGGACCAAGAGGTGTTCTGTACCTGTCTGTCCAGGAGGGAGGAGAGTAGAGCAGGACCAAGAGGTGTTCTGTACCTGTCTGTCCAGGAGGGAGGAGAGTAGAGCAGGACCAAGAGGTGTTCTGTACCTGTCTGTCCAGGAGGGAGGAGAGTAGAGCAGGACCAAGAGGTGTTCTGTACCTGTCTGTCCAGGAGGGAGGAGAGTAGAGCAGGACCAAGAGGTGTTCTGTACCTGTCTGTCCAGGAGGGAGGAGAGTAGAGCAGGACCAAGAGGTGTTCTGTACCTGTCTGTCCAGGAGGGAGGAGAGTAGAGCAGGACCAAGAGGTGTTCTGTACCTGTCTGTCCAGGAGGGAGGAGAGTAGAGCAGGACCAAGAGGTGTTCTGTACCTGTCTGTCCAGGAGGGAGGAGAGTAGAGCAGGACCAAGAGGTGTTCTGTACCTGTCTGTCCAGGAGGGAGGAGAGTGTTCTGTAGAGCAGGACCAAGAGGTGTTCTGTACCTGTCTGTCCAGGAGGGAGGAGAGTAGAGCAGGACCAAGAGGTGTTCTGTACCTGTCTGTCCAGGAGGGAGGAGAGTAGAGCAGGACCAAGAGGTGTTCTGTACCTGTCTGTCCAGGAGGGAGGAGAGTAGAGCAGGACCAAGAGGTGTTCTGTACCTGTCTGTCCAGGAGGGAGGAGAGTAGAGCAGGACCAAGAGGTGTTCTGTACCTGTCTGTCCAGGAGGGAGGAGAGTAGAGCAGGACCAAGAGGTGTTCTGTACCTGTCTGTCCAGGAGGGAGGAGAGTAGAGGAGGACCAAGAGGTGTTCTGTACCTGTCTGTCCAGGAGGGAGGAGAGTAGAGCAGGACCAAGAGGTGTTCTGTACCTGTCTGTCCAGGAGGGAGGAGAGTAGAGCAGGACCAAGAGGTGTTCTGTACCTGTCTGTCCAGGAGGGAGGAGAGTAGAGGAGGACCAAGAGGTGTTCTGTACCTGTCTGTCCAGGAGGGAGGAGAGTAGAGCAGGACCAAGAGGTGTTCTGTACCTGTCTGTCCAGGAGGGAGGAGAGTAGAGCAGGACCAAGAGGTGTTCTGTACCTGTCTGTCCAGGAGGGAGGAGAGTAGAGGAGGACCAAGAGGTGTTCTGTACCTGTCTGTCCAGGAGGGAGGAGAGTAGAGGAGGACCAAGAGGTGTTCTGTACCTGTCTGTCCAGGAGGGAGGAGAGTAGAGCAGGACCAAGAGGTGTTCTGTACCTGTCTGTCCAGGAGGGAGGAGAGTAGAGCAGGACCAAGAGGTGTTCTGTACCTGTCTGTCCAGGAGGGAGGAGAGTAGAGCAGGACCAAGAGGTGTTCTGTACCTGTCTGTCCAGGAGGGAGGAGAGTAGAGGAGGACCAAGAGGTGTTCTGTACCTGTCTGTCCAGGAGGGAGGAGAGTAGAGGAGGACCAAGAGGTGTTCTGTACCTGTCTGTCCAGGAGGGAGGAGAGTAGAGCAGGACCAAGAGGTGTTCTGTACCTGTCTGTCCAGGAGGGAGGAGAGTAGAGCAGGACCAAGAGGTGTTCTGTACCTGTCTGTCCAGGAGGGAGGAGAGTAGAGCAGGACCAAGAGGTGTTCTGTACCTGTCTGTCCAGGAGGGAGGAGAGTAGAGCAGGACCAAGAGGTGTTCTGTACCTGTCTGTCCAGGAGGGAGGAGAGTAGAGCAGGACCAAGAGGTGTTCTGTACCTGTCTGTCCAGGAGGGAGGAGAGTAGAGCAGGACCAAGAGGTGTTCTGTACCTGTCTGTCCAGGAGGGAGGAGAGTAGAGGAGGACCAAGAGGTGTTCTGTACCTGTCTGTCCAGGAGGGAGGAGAGTAGAGCAGGACCAAGAGGTGTTCTGTACCTGTCTGTCCAGGAGGGAGGAGAGTAGAGCAGGACCAAGAGGTGTTCTGTACCTGTCTGTCCAGGAGGGAGGAGAGTAGAGCAGGACCAAGAGGTGTTCTGTACCTGTCTGTCCAGGAGGGAGGAGAGTAGAGCAGGACCAAGAGGTGTTCTGTACCTGTCTGTCCAGGAGGGAGGAGAGTAGAGGAGGACCAAGAGGTGTTCTGTACCTGTCTGTCCAGGAGGGAGGAGAGTAGAGCAGGACCAAGAGGTGTTCTGTACCTGTCTGTCCAGGAGGGAGGAGAGTAGAGCAGGACCAAGAGGTGTTCTGTACCTGTCTGTCCAGGAGGGAGGAGAGTAGAGGAGGACCAAGAGGTGTTCTGTACCTGTCTGTCCAGGAGGGTCTGTCCAGGAGGGAGGAGAGTAGAGCAGGACCAAGAGGTGTTCTGTACCTGTCTGTCCAGGAGGGAGGAGAGTAGAGCAGGACCAAGAGGTGTTCTGTACCTGTCTGTCCAGGAGGGAGGAGAGTAGAGGAGGACCAAGAGGTGTTCTGTACCTGTCTGTCCAGGAGGGAGGAGAGTAGAGCAGGACCAAGAGGTGTTCTGTACCTGTCTGTCCAGGAGGGAGGAGAGTAGAGGAGGACCAAGAGGTGTTCTGTACCTGTCTGTCCAGGAGGGAGGAGAGTAGAGCAGGACCAAGAGGTGTTCTGTACCTGTCTGTCCAGGAGGGAGGAGAGTAGAGGAGGACCAAGAGGTGTTCTGTACCTGTCTGTCCAGGAGGGAGGAGAGTAGAGGAGGACCAAGAGGTGTTCTGTACCTGTCTGTCCAGGAGGGAGGAGAGTAGAGCAGGACCAAGAGGTGTTCTGTACCTGTCTGTCCAGGAGGGAGGAGAGTAGAGGAGGACCAAGAGGTGTTCTGTACCTGTCTGTCCAGGAGGGAGGAGAGTAGAGCAGGACCAAGAGGTGTTCTGTACCTGTCTGTCCAGGAGGGAGGAGAGTAGAGCAGGACCAAGAGGTGTTCTGTACCTGTCTGTCCAGGAGGGAGGAGAGTAGAGGAGGACCAAGAGGTGTTCTGTACCTGTCTGTCCAGGAGGGAGGGAGGAGAGTAGAGCAGGACCAAGAGGTGTTCTGTACCTGTCTGTCCAGGAGGGAGGAGAGTAGAGCAGGACCAAGAGGTGTTCTGTACCTGTCTGTCCAGGAGGGAGGAGAGTAGAGGAGGACCAAGAGGTGTTCTGTACCTGTCTGTCCAGGAGGGAGGAGAGTAGAGCAGGACCAAGAGGTGTTCTGTACCTGTCTGTCCAGGAGGGAGGAGAGTAGAGGAGGACCAAGAGGTGTTCTGTACCTGTCTGTCCAGGAGGGAGGAGAGTAGAGCAGGACCAAGAGGTGTTCTGTACCTGTCTGTCCAGGAGGGAGGAGAGTAGAGCAGGACCAAGAGGTGTTCTGTACCTGTCTGTCCAGGAGGGAGGAGAGTAGAGGAGGACCAAGAGGTGTTCTGTACCTGTCTGTCCAGGAGGGAGGAGAGTAGAGCAGGACCAAGAGGTGTTCTGTACCTGTCTGTCCAGGAGGGAGGAGAGTAGAGCAGGACCAAGAGGTGTTCTGTACCTGTCTGTCCAGGAGGGAGGAGAGTAGAGCAGGACCAAGAGGTGTTCTGTACCTGTCTGTCCAGGAGGGAGGAGAGTAGAGCAGGACCAAGAGGTGTTCTGTACCTGTCTGTTCTGTACCTGGAGGGGGAGGAGAGTAGAGCAGGACCAAGAGGTGTTCTGTACCTGTCTGTCCAGGAGGGAGGAGAGTAGAGCAGGACCAAGAGGTGTTCTGTACCTGTCTGTCCAGGAGGGAGGAGAGTAGAGCAGGACCAAGAGGTGTTCTGTACCTGTCTGTCCAGGAGGGAGGAGAGTAGAGCAGGACCAAGAGGTGTTCTGTACCTGTCTGTCCAGGAGGGGAGGAGTAGAGCAGGACCAGAGGTGTTCTGTACCTGTCTGTCCAGGAGGGAGGAGGACCAGGACCAAGAGGTGTTCTGTACCTGTCTGTCCAGGAGGGAGGAGAGTAGAGCAGGACCAAGAGGTGTTCTGTACCTGTCTGTCCAGGAGGGAGGAGAGTAGAGCAGGACCAAGAGGTGTTCTGTACCTGTCTGTCCAGGAGGGAGGAGAGTAGAGCAGGACCAAGAGGTGTTCTGTACCTGTCTGTCCAGGAGGGAGGAGAGTAGAGCAGGACCAAGAGGTGTTCCGTACGTGTCTGTCCAGGAGGGGGGACAAGGCCTGTAAAATTAACAGTAAACATTACACATAGAGAAGTTT
>NW_026286565.1:0-5347 GCF_023373465.1 Oncorhynchus keta | reverse complement strand
TACCCTGTAGCTGTGTGTCATAC
Source organism: Oncorhynchus keta (assembly GCF_023373465.1). Lineage (NCBI taxonomy): Eukaryota > Metazoa > Chordata > Actinopteri > Salmoniformes > Salmonidae > Oncorhynchus > Oncorhynchus keta. Next base: position 5,324 of record NW_026286565.1, on the reverse strand, counting down.
CCTGTAGCTGTGTGTCATACCCTGTAGCTGTGTGTATGCCCTGTAGCTGTGTGCACCTGTAGCTGTGTGTCGTACCCTGTAGCTGTGTGTCGTGCCCTGTAGCTGTGTGTCGTACCCTGTAGCTGTGTGTCGTCACCCTGTAGCTGTGTGTGGTACCCTGTAGCTGTGTGTCGTACCCTGTAGCTAGTGTGTCGCACCCTGTAGCTGTGTATTAACCTTAGCCCTGTGGCACATGGCTAGCTGTGTACGTAGCTCTGTAGCTGTGTGTTGTACCCTGTAGCTGTGTGTTGTACCCTGTAGCTGTGTGTTGTACCCTGTAGCTGTGTGTTGTACCCTGTAGCTGTGTGTTGTACCCTGTAGCTGTGTGTTGTAACCTGTAGCTGTGTGCATTGTAACCTGTAGCTGTGTGTTGTACCCTGTAAGCTGTGTGTTGTACCCTGTAGCTGTGTGTTGTACCCTGTAGCTGTGTTGGAGCTGTGTTGTACCCTGTAGCTGTGTGTTGTACCCTGTAGCTGTGTGTCGTACCCTGTAGCTGTGTGTCGTACCCTGTAGCTGTGTTGTAGCTGTGTTGTAGCTGTGTTGTACCCTGTAGCTGTGTGTCGTACCCTGTAGCTGTGTGTCGTACCCTGTAGCTGTGTGTCGTACCCTGTAGCTGTGTGTCGTACCCTGTAGCTGTGTGTCGTACCCTGTAGCTGTGTGTCGTACCCTGTAGCTGTGTGTCGTACCCTGTAGCTGTGTGTCGTACCCTGTAGCTGTGTGTCGTACCCTGTAGCCGTGTGTCGTACCCTGTAGCCGTGTGTCGTACCCTGTAGCCGTGTGTCGTACCCTGTAGCCGTGTGTCGTACCCTGTAGCCGTGTGTCGTACCCTGTAGCCGTGTGTCGTACCCTGTAGCCGTGTGTTGTAGCCTGTAGCCGTGTGTTGTAGCCTGTAGCTGTGTGTTGTAGCTGTGTATTTTAACCTGTGGCTGTGTGTTGTACCCTGTAGCTGTGTGTTGTAGCTGTGTGTTGTACCCTGTAGCTGTGTGTCGTACCCTGTAGCTGTGTGTCGTACCCTGTAGCTGTGTTGTAACTGATGTGTGGTTGTAACCTGTAGCTGTGTGTTGTACCCTGTAGCTGTGTGTTGTACCTGTGTGTTGTACCCTGTAGCTGTGTGTTGTAACCTGTAGCTGTGTGTTGTACCCTGTAGCTGTGTGTTGTACCCTGTAGCTGTGTGTTGTACCCTGTAGCTGTGTGTTGTAACCTGTAGCAGTGTGTTGTAACCTGTAGCAGTGTGTTGTAACCTGTAGCAGTGTGTTGTAGCGTGTAGCAGTGTGTTGTAGCCGGTAGCAGTGTGTTGTAGCCGTGTAGTTGTACCCTGTAGCTGTGTATTTTAACCTGTGGCTGTGTGTTGTACCCTGTAGCTGTGTGTTGTACCCTGTAGCTGTGTGTTGTAGGCTGTGTGTTTTAACCTGTGGCTGTGTGTTGTAGCTGTGTGTTGTACCCTGTAGCTGTGTGTTTTAACCTGTGGCTGTGTGTTGCACCCTGTAGCTGTGTGTTGTACCCTGTAGCTCTGTGTTGTAGCTGTGTGTTGTACCCTGTAGCTGTGTGTTGTACCCTGTAGCTGTGTGTTGTACCCTGTAGCTGTGTGTTGTACCCGGTAGCTGTGTGTTGTAGCTGTGTGTTGTACATTTACGTTTAAGTCATTTAGCAGACGCTCTTATCCAGAGCGACTTACAAATTGGTGCATTCACCTTATGACATCCAGTGGAACAGCCACTTTACAATAGTGCATCTAAATCTTTTAAGGAGGGTGGGGGGTGAGAAGGATTACTTTATCCTATCCTAGGTATTCCTTAAAGAGGTGGGGTTTCAGGTGTCTCCGGGAAGGTGGTGATTGACTCCGCTGTCCTGGCGTCGTGAGGGCGTTTGTTCCACCATTGGGGGCCAGAGCAGCGAACAGTTTTGACTGGGCTGAGCGGGAACTGTACTTCCTCAGTGGTAGGGAGGCGAGCAGGCCAGAGGTGGATGAACGCAGTGCCCTTGTTTGGGTGTAGGGCCTGATCAGAGCCTGGAGGTACTGAGGTGCCGTTCCCCTCACAGCTCCGTAGGCAAGCACCATGGTCTTGTAGCGGTTGCGAGCTTCAACTGGAAGCCAGTGGAGAGAGCGGAGGAGCGGGGTGACGTGAGAGAACTTGGGAAGGTTGAACACCAGACGGTCTGTGACGTTCTGGATGAGTTGTAGGGGTTTAATGGCACAGGCAGGGAGCCCAGCCAACAGCGAGTTGCAGTAATCCAGACGGGAGATGACAGAGTGCCTGGATTAGGACCTGCGCCAGCTTCCTGTGTGAGGCAGGGTCGTACTCTGCGGATGTTGTAGAGCATGAACCTACAGGAACGGGCCACCGCCTTGATGTTAGTTGAGAACGACAGGGTGTTGTCCAGGATCACGCCAAGGTTCTTAGCGCTCTGGGAGGAGGACACAGTGGAGTTGTCAACCGTGATGGCGAGATCCGTCATCCATACTGATATGTCTGCCAGACATGCAGAGAATCTGTTCGCCACTGGTCATCAGAAGGAAGGAAGATTAGTGTGTGTCGTCTGCACTGCTTAATGATAGGAGAGACCATGTGAGGTTATATGACAGAGCCAAGTGACTTGGTGTAGCGAGAATAGGAAGGGCTAGAACAGAGCCCTGGGGACACCAGTGGTGGAGCGCGTGGTGAGGAGACAGATTCTCGCCACGCCACCTGGTAGGAGGCGACCTGTCAGGTAGGGCGCAATCAAGCGTGGGCCGCGCCGAGAATGCCCAACTAGGAGAGAAGATCTGATGGTTCACAGTATCGAAGGCAGCCGATAGGTCTGAAGGATAGAGCAGGAGAAGTTAGCTTTAGCAGTGCGGGCGCCTCCGTGATACAGAGAAGAGCAGTCTCAGTTGAATGACTAGTGCACCCAGAAACCCTGACTGATTTGGATCAAGAAAGGTCATTCTGAGAGATAAGCGGAAAGCTGGCCAGGGGACTGACGCGTTCAAGAGTTTTGGAGAGAAAAAGAAAAGAAGGGATACTGGTCTGTAGTTGTTGACATCGGAGGGATCCGAGTGTAGGTTTTCCAGAAGGGTGCAACTCTCGCTCTCTTGAAAACGGAAGGGCGTAGCAGCGGTCAGGGATGAGTTGATGAGCGAGGTGGTAGGGAAAAGTCTCCGGAAATGGTCTGGAGAGAGGAGGGGATAAGGTCATGCGGGCAGGTTGTTGGGCGGCAGCGTCACAAAACAGCGAGATTTCATCTGGAGAGAGAGGGGAGAAAGAGGTCAGAGCACAGGGTAGGGCAGTGTAGGCAGAACCAGCGGTGTCGTTTGACTTAGCAAGCGAGGATCGGATGTCGTCGACCTTCTTTTCAAAATGGTGTGAAGTCATCTGCAGAGGGAGGAGGGGGGCGGGGGAGGAGGGTTCAGGAGGGAGGGAGAAGGTGGCAAAGAGCTTCCTAGGGTTAGAGGCAGATGCTTGGAATTTAGAGTGGTAGAAAGTGGCTTTAGCAGCAGAGACAGAGGAGGAAAATGTAGAGAGGAGGGAGTGAAAGGATGCCAGGTCCGCAGGGAGGCGAGTTTTCCTCCATTTCCGCTCGGCTGCCCGGAGCCCTGTTGTAACCTGTAGCTGTGTGTTGTACCCTGTAGCTGTGTTGTAACTGATGTGTGGTTGTAACCTGTAGCTGTGTGTTGTAGCTGTGTTGTACCCTGTAGCTGTGTTGTAACCTGTAGCTGTGTGTTGTAACCTGTAGCTGTGTGTTGTAACCTGATGTGTGGTTGTAACCTGTATCTGTGTGTTGTACCCTGTAGCTGTGTGTTGTACCCTGTAGCTGTGTGTTGTACCCTGTAGCTGTGTGTTGTAACCTGTAGCTGTGTGTTGTACCCTGTAGCTGTGTGTTTGTACCCTGTAGCTGTGTGTTGTACCCTGTAGCTGTGTGTTGTGCCCTGTGGCTGTGTGTTGTACCCTGTAGCTGTGTTGTAACTGATGTGTGGTTGTAACCTGTAGCTGTGTGTTTGTACCCTGTAGCTGTGTGTTGTAACCTGTAGCTGTGTGTTGTAACTGATGTGTGGCTGTAACCTGTAGCTGTGTGTTGTACCCTGTAGCTGTGTGTTGTAACCTGTAGCTGTGTGGCTGTAACCTGTAGCTGTGTGTTGTAACCTGTAGCTGTGTGTTGTAACCTGTAGCTGTGTGTTGTACCCTGTAGCTGTTCAGGCCTGAAGCTCCTTCCCCTGAAGGACCCCAGTACGTCAACAAGGCCTTCAGTGCCTACCGTGGCATCTACATGGAGAAGGAGGACCTGCAGCTGGAGCTTAATAAACTGGTATGTACAGTCCACTAGGTCCAGCTGGTGTGGACAGTCCACTAGGTCCAGCTGGTGTGGACAGTCCACTAGGTCCAGCTGGTGTGGACAGTCCACTAGGTCCAGCTGGTGTGGACAGTCCACTAGGTCCAGCTGGTGTGTACAGTCCACTAGGTCCAGCTGGTGTGTAGAGTCCCACTAGGTCAGCTGGTGTGTAGAGTCCACTAGGTCAGCTGGTGTGTACAGTCCACTAGGTCCAGCTGGTGTGTACAGTCCACTAGGTCCAGCTGGTGTGTACAGTCCACTAGGTCCAGCTGGTGTGGACAGTCCACTAGGTCAGCTGGTGTGGACAGTCCACTAGGTCCAGCTGGTGTGGACAGTCCACTAGGTCAGCTGGTGTGGACAGTCCACTAGGTCAGCTGGTGTGGACAGTCCACTAGGTCCCAGCTGGTGTGTAGGAGTCCACTAGGTCAGCTGGTGTGGACAGTCCACTAGGTCCAGCTGGTGTGTACAGTCCACTAGGTCCAGCTGGTGTGGACAGTCCACTAGGTCAGCTGGTGTGGACAGTCCACTAGGTCCAGCTGGCGTGGACAGTCCACTAGGTCAGCTGGTCAGCATCTCTTCCTGTCTTTATCCTGTCTCTTTGTAACTGTCTCTCCTCCTGCTTCACTGACTCTTCATCTTTTACTCTTCATCATATCTTTCTTTTCTTTAACTGTGTTTCTCTAGAAGAGGGAGAAGAGTGAGTCTGAGCTCCTGAATGAGCAGCTGCAGGCCAAAGAGATGGGCTGCTGCAGTTAAAGACTGAGATGGAGACCAGTCAAAGGTACTAATGACCAGGGACTTAACCTCAGCCAAGGGACTATAATGACCAGGGACTTAACCTCAGCCAAGGGACTTTAATGACCAGGGACTTAACCTCAGCCAGAGGACATTAGCCCAAGCCAGGGACTTAACCTCAGCCAAGGGACTTTAATGACCAGGGACTTAACTTTCCAGCCAAGGGACTTTAATGACCAGGG
>NW_026286564.1:0-6274 GCF_023373465.1 Oncorhynchus keta | reverse complement strand
ATCAACTGAGCCAGACATTTAGTCATTTAGCAGACTCTCTTATCCAGAGTCACTACAGTAGGGAGTCATTTAGCAGACTCTCTTATCCAGAGTCACTACAGTAGGGAGTCATTTAGCAGACTCTCTTATCCAGAGTCACTACAGTAGGGAGTCATTTAGCAGACTCTCTTATCCAGAGTCACTACAGTAGGGACATGAAGCAGACTCTCTTATCCAGAGTCACTACAGTAGGGAGTCATTTAGCAGACTCATCCAGAGTCACTACAGTAGGGAGTCATTTAGCAGACTCCTCTTATCCAGAGTCACTACAGTAGGGAGTCATTTAGCAGACTCTATCCAGAGTCACCACAGTAGGGACAATAGCAGACTCTCTTATCCAGAGTCACTTACAGTAGGGAGTCACATTTAGCAGACTCTCTTATCCAGGAGTCACTACAGTAGGAGTCATTTAGCAGACTCTTATCCAGAGTCACTACAGTAGGGAGTCATTTAGCAGACTCTCTTATCCAGAGTCACTACAGTAGGAGTCATTTAGCAGACTCTCTTATCCAGAGTCACTACAGTAGGGAGTCATTTGTGAACTCTCTTATCCAGAGTCACTACAGTAGGGAGTCATTTAGCAGACTCTCTCTTATCCAGAGTCACTACAGTAGGGAGTCATTTAGCAGACTCTCTTATCCAGAGTCACTACAGTAGGGAGTCATTCAGCAGACTCTCTTATCCAGAGTCACTACAGTAGGGAGTCATTTAGCAGACTCTCTATCCAGAGTCACTACAGTAGGGAAAATTTAGCAGACTCTCTTATCCAGAGTCACTACAGTAGGGAGTCACTTAGCAGACTCTCTTATCCAGGAGTCACTACAGTAGGGAGTCACTTTAGCAGACTCTCTTATCCAGAGTCACTACAGTAGGGAGTCATTTAGCAGACTCTCTTATCCAGAGTCACTACAGTAGGGAGTCACTTAGCAGACTCTCTTATCCAGAGTCACTACAGTAGGGAGTCATTTAGCATTTAGACTCTCTTATCCAGAGTCACTACAGTAGGGAGTCATTTAGCAGACTCTCTTATCCAGAGTCACTACAGTAGGGAGTCATTTAGCAGACTCTCTTATCCAGAGTCACTACAGTAGGAGTCATTTAGCAGACTCTTATCCAGAGTCACTACAGTAGGGAGTCATTTAGCAGACTCTCTTATCCAGAGTCACTACAGTAGGGAGTCATTTAGCAGACTCTCTTATCCAGAGTCACTAGTAGGGAGTCATTTAGCAGACTCTGTTATCCAGAGTCACTACAGTAGGAGTCATTTAGCAGACTCTCTTATCCAGAGTCACTACAGTAGGGAGTCATTTAGCAGACTCTCTTATCCAGAGTCACTACAGTAGGAGTCATTTAGCAGACTCTCTTATCCAGAGTCACTACAGTAGGGAGTCATTTAGCAGACTCTCTTATCCAGAGTCACTACAGTAGGGAGTCATTTAGCAGACTCTCTTATCCAGAGTCACTACAGTAGGAGTCATTTAGCAGACTCTCTTATCCAGAGTCACTACAGTAGTGAGTCATTTAGCAGACTCTCTTATCCAGAGTCACTACAGTAGTGAGTCATTTAGCAGACTCTCTTATCCAGAGTCACTACAGTAGTGAGTCATTTAGCAGACTCTCTTATCCAGAGTCACTACAGTAGGAGTCATTTAGCAGACTCTCTTATCAGAGTCACTACAGTAGTGAGTCATTTAGCAGACTCTCTTATCCAGTCACTACAGTTAGTGGCTAGTCAACCACATTCAGCCATAGTCAGTACATTTCTCTTAATAAAGTAACCAGTAAAGTCAGAGCTAGTAGGGAAAGACCAGTTGTAGAAGGCAGCAGGGGTTTCTGTAGAGAAAGACCAGTTGTAGTAGAGACCAGTTGCAGCAGGGGTTTCTGTAGAGAAAGACCAGTTGTAGAGAAGGCAGCAGGGGGTTTCTGTATCCAGTTGTAGAGAAGGCAGCAGGGGGTTTCTGTAGAGAAAGACCAGTTGTAGAGAAGGCAACAGGGGTTTCTGTAGAGAAAGACCAGTTGTAGAAAGAAGGCAACAGGGGTTTCTGTAGGGAAAGACAGCAGGGGGTTTTCTGTAGTAGAGAAGGCAGCAGGGGGTTTCTGTAGGGAAAGACCAGTTGTAATAAAGTAGCAATTTCAGTTGTTTCTGTAGAGACCAGCTAAAGAAGAGCTAAAGAAGTTGTAGAGAAGGCAGCAGGGGTTTCTGTAGGGAAAGACCAGTTGTAGAGAAGGCAGCAGGGGGTTTCTGTAGGAAAAGACCAGTTGTAGAGAAGGCAGCAGGGGGTTTCTGTAGAGAAAGACCAGCTGTGAGTTGTAGAGAAGGCAGCAGGGGTTTCTGTAGGAAAGACCAGTTGTAGAGAAGGCAGCAGGGGTTTCTGTAGAGAAAGACCAGTTGTAGAGAAGGCAGCAGGGGTTTCTGTAGAGAAAGACCAGTTGTAGAGAAGGGGCAGCAGGGGGTTTCCAGTTGTAGAGAAAGCAGGGGTTTCTGTAGAGAAAGACCAGTTGTAGAGAAGGCAGCAGGGGGTTTCTGTAGAGAAAGACCAGTTGTAGAGAAGGCAGCAGGGGGTTTCTGTAGAGAAAGACCAGTTGTAGAGAAGGCAGCAGGGGGTTTCTGTAGAGAAAGACCAGTTGTAGAGAAGGCAGCAGGGGGTTTCTGTAGAGAAAGACCAGTTGTAGAGAAGGCAGCAGGGGTTTCTGTAGAGAAAGACCAGTTGTAGAGAAGGCAGCAGGGGGTTTCTGTAGAGAAAGACCAGTTGTAGAGAAGGCAGCAGGGGGTTTCTGTTCTATATGTTTTCTGATGTATCCAGGTGTTTTGTTGTTGCTGTATGTGTTGCTGGTGACTCTTCCATTCTCCCCTTATGGGATTACTTACGATGTATCTCATCTACTGTAGGACACCCCAGATGAGAAGCAGCCGTGGGTCTATCTCCAGTGTGGCCACGTCCATGGTTACCACAACTGGGGAAGCCACCGGGACAGAGACAGGCTGGACCGGGACAGAGACAGGCTGGACCGGGACAGAGACAGGCTGGACCGGGACAGAGACAGGCTGGACCGGGACAGAGACAGGCTGGACCGGGACAGAGACAGGCTGGACCGGGACAGAGACAGGCTGGACCGGGACCAGGAGGAGAGGGAGCAGGGCTGGAGCAGGGAGTGCCCTATGTGTCGAGCCACTGGGCCGTACGTTCCCCTCTGGTTGGGCTGCGAGGCAAGCTTCTATCTGGACACGGCTCCGCCCACCCACGCCTTCTCACCGTGTGGTCACGTGTGTTCCGAGAAGACGGCTGTGTTCTGGAGTCAGATCCCGCTGCCGCACGGAACACACACCTTCCACGCCTCCTGTCCCTTCTGCGCCCAGCAACTGAGTGGCGAGCAGGGATACGTTAGACTCATCTTCCAGGGCCCTCTTGACTAGGGGGACTATTTGTCCTTGGTCGGAACTACTTTCCATTTTGGTCGCAAAGGAACGACGCTTAGAACCTCCAACTGCCTGGGATTTTGGGGCGGGGGGGATTTCTGGAATGTTCTCTCCGTTTCTGTTTGTCTCTCTGTGCTTTTAAGTGACCTTTTCTATTTTTGATTTTTATTGGGAATGAAAACAAAGATTTCTATATTTTCATGTGAAACAAGAAGAGAAAGAAACCAACACTACTGGGTGATATCATTTAGTTTTCTGAAAGAACTGTAAACTGTATTTATCTATTATACTAACATATGACCACACATGGGTTTATTCTCCTTTACTGTTGCAATATCCATCTTTAAGACTTCAAGTCCTTTATTTCTGCCCAGACTTCATAGTAACTCAACCAGAAAATGAAGATAAAGCTACATTAGTTATCCTCCTTACTCTACTTGGTCAATGTGCTTCACTTCAATACTCTTTTAACATTTTTATTGTGCTATTAGCCTATAATAATGTCGCAGATCTCAAGTTCAAGGGCCGTATTCAGTCGAAGCTGAACGGAAGCAAACAGGAAGGGACATACCTCCATTGGTCTAATGAGAAACGTTTGTTTTCCGTTGCAAAACGTTTTGCTACGGTATGCAGTAATGAGTACGACCAAGGTGTGTTTTTGGGGTTCAGTTTTGTGTATAGTGGTATGCGTCGTGCCCCCAACCCCCTATCACCATGGATCTATTGAGTATCCATGACAACGCCCTGTCATATTGAAACCTCTGTGTTGTCTGTCTGATGGGGAGTTCTGGCTGTGTGTAAGGGGTGAAGTTTCCCTAAGTACAGATCCAGGATCAGCTTCCCCTCCCCCAATCCTAACCTTAACCATTAGTGGGGAAAATATGAAACTGACTTAAGATCAGCATCTAGGGGCAACTCCACCCAACACCGTGTTATAACTGTTCATTTTTTCCCACAAGGCATTGCCATGACCTTTCACAGTTGAAGCAATAGATTTGGATGCAGACTGGGGTTTGTAGTCCCGTGAGTGAGTATGTCAGACAGCCTTTTCTGACGGTCTTCTCCTTCAAAGCACAGGAGAAAACCAACAAGCCCAAACTGATGTGATGTAGTCGTTGGAGAGGTGTGTGAGCAAATTGTAGTGGTTCCGCATGCGTGAGTTAGAGCCTCTGTGTATGTTCTGATACTCTGCTCTGATTGGTTCGATAGATTGACAGCTATGTGATTGCTGTCTGTAGTTTTGATTGAGTGTTGAACACACACACACTGTTGCCTGTGTAAAGACAGACGGGTCATGTTGAATGTCATTCTCTTCTTGAGTATCTAGACGTCACGATAATTCTGAATGAAACAGTATTTATAGGGACAAAATACCTCAGTGTAAAGTAGTCCTGAACTTCAACCTTCAGGATTTAGTGGTGTAGGGGGGGCATTACATAGTATTTGTCTATGGATGGTATTTGATCATGTTTTCACTGTATGGGTGTGTATTTAGTGTACAGTGTGTACAGTATGGGTGTGTATTTAGTGTACAGTGTGTACAGTATGGGTGTGTGTGTGTTGTATTGTATACAGAGGTATCTCCACTGCGCTCTGAATCTGAATGATACTCACCTCAGGGAGAACACACACACCTCTGTCTGCCGTATAGACACACCACACACACATACACACACCTCTGTCTGCCGTATAGACACACCACACACACATACACACACCTCTGTCTGCCGTATAGACACACCACACACACACACCTCTGTCTGCCGATAGACACACCACACACACACACCTCTGTCTGCTGTATAGACACACCACCCACACACACACACACACACCCCCTGTCTGATCTATAGACACACACACCTGTCTGTCCCATAGATACACACACACACACACACACACACACACACACACACACACACACCCTTGTCTGATCTATAGACACACACACACACCTCTGTCTGATCTATAGACACAACACACACACACACACCCCTGTCTGATCACACCTGTCTGTCCCATAGATACACACACACCTCTGTCTGCTGTGTAGACACACCACACACACACACACACACACACACCCTTGTCTGATCTATAGACACACCACACACACACACACACCTCTGTCTGCTGTATAGACACAACACACACACACACACACACCCCTGTCTGATCACACACACACCTGTCTGTCCCATAGATACACACACACACCTCTGTCTGCTGTGTAGACACACCACACACACACACACACACACACACACACACACACACACACCTCTGTCTGCTGTATAGACACACCACACACACACCTGTCTGTCCCATAGATACACACACACCTCTGTCTGCCATATAGACATTCAAACAGACACTCCTCTGTCTGGCCCATAGACGTCCTAACAGACACTCCCCTCTGTCTGGCCCATAGACGCCCTAACAGACACTCCTCTGCCTGGCCCATAGATGTCCTAAGAGACACTCCTCTGTCTGGCCCATAGACGCCCTAACAGACACTCTCTGTCTGGCCCGTAGACGTCCTTACAGACACTCCTCTGTCTGGCCCATAGACGTCCTAACAGACACTCTCTCCTTGCAACAGACTTCAGAGGATACCTCATCGGTAGTTAAAGGTGTCTGTCTTGTCTTCTACAGCCCACTGTCCACAGCCTCATGTTTATACTCTGTAGGTACGCAACACAAGCCGAGCCAAATGGCTGTTAGGGTTTATTGTGTAGCAAAAATATGCAAACGTGTTCAGCCCTGCAATTTGTAAATACACAGGATCACCATGTTGTGTTGTGTTGGGTGTATAAT
>NW_026286563.1:0-3423 GCF_023373465.1 Oncorhynchus keta | reverse complement strand
CTCCTCTCCTTACCTCTCTCCTCCTCTCCTTACCTCTCTCCTCCTCTCCTTACCTCTCTCCTTCTCGTTTCTTACCTCTCTCTCTCTCTCTCTCTCATTAACATAATCTCTCTCCAGTCTGGAGTCAGCGCCAGCTGGTGTGTCCTGGCCCGAGCCCTCCTGAGGAAGACGAAGATCTTGGTTCTAGATGAGGCCACAGCAGCTGTGGACCTGGAGACAGACAACCTGATCCAGTCCACCATCAGAACCCAGTTTGATGACTGCACTGTCCTGACCATCGCACACAGACTCAATACTATCATGGACTACACCAGGTAATATATAGACTGACTCAATACTATCATGGACTACACCAGGTAATATATAGACTGACTCAATACTATCATGGACTACACCAGGTAATATATAGACTGACTCAATACTATCATGGACTACACCAGGTAATATATAGACTGACTCAATACTATCATGGACTACACCAGGTAATATATAGACTGACTCAATACTATCATGGACTACAGCCAGGTAATATATAGACTGACTCAATACTATCATGGACTACACCAGGTAATATATAGACCGACTCAATACTATCATGGACTACACCAGGTAATATATAGACTGACTCAATACTATCATGGACTACACCAGGTAATATATAGACTGACTCAATACTATCATGGACTACACCAGGTAATATATAGACTGACTCAATACTATCATGGACTACACCAGGTAATATATAGACTGACTCAATACTATCATGGACTACACCAGGTAATATATAGACTGACTCAATACTATCATGGACTACACCAGGTAATATATAGACTGACTCAATACTATCATGGACTACACCAGGTAATATATAGACTGACTCAATACTATCATGGACTACACCAGGTAATATATAGACTGACTCAATACTATCATGGACTACACCAGGTAATATATAGACTGACTCAATACTATCATGGACTACACCAGGTAATATATAGACTGACTCAATACTATCACGGACTACACCAGGTAATATATACAGACTGACTCAATACTATCATGGACTACACTAGGTAATATATACAGACTGACTCAATACTATCATGGACTACACTAGGTAATATATAGACTGACTCAATACTATCATGGACTACACTAGGTAATATATAGACTGACTCAATACTATCATGGACTACACCAGGTAATATATAGACTGACTCAATACTATCATGGACTACACCAGGTAATATTTTATTTTTTTTTTTTTTTATTTCACCTTTATTTAACCAAGTGTAGGCTAGTTGAGAACAAGTTCTCATTTGCAACTGCGACCTGGCCAAGATAAAGCATAGCAGTGTGAACAGACAACAGAGTTACACATGGAGTAAACAATTAGCAAGTCAATAACACAGTAGAAAAAAATGGGCAGTCTATATACAATGTGTGCAAAAGGCATGAGGAGGTAGGCGAATAATACAATTTTGCAGATTAACACTGGAGTGATAAATGATCAGATGGGCATGTACAGGTAGAGATATTGGTGTGCAAAAGAGCAGAAAAGTAAATAAATAAAAACAGTATAAAAACAGTATGGGAATGAGGTAGGTGAAAAAGGGTGAGCTATTTACCTATAGACTATGTACAGCTGCAGCGATCGGTTAGCTGCTCGGATAGCTGATGTTTGAAGTTGGTGAGGGAGATAAAAGTCTCCAACTTCAGCGATTTTTGCAATTCGCTCCAGTCACAGGCAGCAGAGTACTGGAACGAAAGGCGGCCAAATGAGGTGTTGGCTTTAGGGATGATCAGTGAGATACACCTGCTGGAGCGCGTGCTACGGATGGGTGTTGCCATCGTGACCAGTGAACTGAGATAAGGCGGAGCTTTACCTAGCATGGACTTGTAAATGACCTGGAGCCAGTGGGTCTGGCGACTGAATATGTAGTGAGGGCCAGCCGACTAGAGCATACAAGTCGCAGTGGTGGGTGGTATAAGGTGCTTTAGTGACAAAACGGATGGCACTGTGATAGACTGCATCCAGTTTGCTGAGTAGAGTGTTGGAAGCCATTTTGTAGATGACATCGCCGAAGTCGAGGATCGGTAGGATAGTCAGTTTTACTAGGGTAAGCTTGGCAGCGTGAGTGAAGGAGGCTTTGTTGCGGAATAGAAAGCCGACTCTGGATTTGATTTTTGATTGGAGATGTTTGATGTGAGTCTGGAAGGAGAGTTTGCAGTCTAGCCAGACACCTAGGTACTTATAGATGTCCACATATTCAAGGTTGGAACCATCCAGGGTGGTGATGCTAGTCGGGCATGCGGGTGCAGGCAGCGATCGGTTGAAAAGCATGCATTTGGTTTTACTCGCGTTTAAGAGCAGTTGGAGGCCACGGAAGGAGTGCTGTATGGCATTGAAGCTCGTTTGGAGGTTTGATAGCACAGTGTCCAATGACGGGCCGAAAGTATATAGAATGGTGTCGTCTGCGTAGAGGTGGATCAGGGAATCGCCCGCAGCAAGAGCAACATCATTGATATATACAGAGAAAAGAGTCGGCCCGAGAATTGAACCCTGTGGCACCCCCATAGAGACTGCCAGAGGACCGGACAGCATGCCCTCTGATTTGACACACTGAACTCTGTCTGCAAAGTAATTGGTGAACCAGGCAAGGCAGTCATCCGAAAACCGAGGCTGTTGAGTCTGCCGATAAGAATTTGGTGATTGACAGAGTCGAAAGCCTTGGCGAGGTCGATGAAGACGGCTGCACAGTACTGTCTTTTATCGATGGCGGTTGATGATATCATTTAGTACCTTGAGTGTGGCTGAGGTGCACCCGTGACCGGCTCGGAAACCAGATTGCACAGCGGAGAAGGTACGGTGGGATTCGAGATGGTCAGTGACCTGTTTGTTGACTTGGCTTTCGAAGACCTTAGATAGGCAGGGCAGGATGGATATAGGTCTATAGCAGTTTGGGTCCAGGGTGTCTCCTCCTTTGAAGAGGGGGATGACTGCGGCAGCTTTCCAATCCTTGGGGATCTCAGACGATATGAAAGAGAGGTTGAACAGGCTGGTAATAGGGGTTGCGACAATGGCGGCAGATAGTTTCAGAAATAGCGGGTCCAGATTGTCAAGCCCAGCTGATTTGTACGGGTCCAGGTTTTGCAGCTCTTTCAGAACATCTGCTATCTGGATTTGAGTAAGGAGAACCTGAGAGAGGCTTGGGTGAGGAACTACGGGGCGGAGCTGTTGGCCGAGTTGGAGTAGCCAGGCGGAAGGCATGGCCAGCCGTTGAGAAGTGCTTATTGAAGTTTCGATAATCATGGATTTATCGGTGGAGACCGTGTTTCCTAGCCTCAGTGCAGTGGGCAGCTGGGAGGAGGTGCTCTTGTTCTCCATGGACTTCACAGTGTCCCAGAACTTTTTGGAGTTGG
>NW_026286562.1:0-5362 GCF_023373465.1 Oncorhynchus keta | reverse complement strand
CATCAATAAGCTAAGGACCCTGGGACTAAAAACCTCCCTCTGCAACTGGATCCTGGACTTCCCTGACGGGCACCGCCCCAGGTGGTGAGGGTAGGTAGCAACACATTCGGCCACGCTGATCCTTAACATGGGGCCCTTCAGGGGTGCGTGCTCAGTCCCCTCCTGTACTCCCCTGTTCACACATGATTGCACGGCCAGGCACGACTCCAACACCATCAATAAGTTTGCAGATGACACAACAGTGGTAGGCCTGATCACGGACAATGATGAGACAGCCTATAGGGAGGTGGTCAGAGACCTGGCCGTGTGGTGCAAGGACAACAACCTCTCCTCAATGTGATCAAAATTAAGGAGATGATTGTGGACCACAGGAAAAAGAAGACCGAGCACGCCCCATTCTCATCAACGGGGCTGCAGTGGAGCAGGTTGAAAGCTTCAAGTTCCTTAGAGTCCACATCACCAACAAACTAACATGGTCCAAGCACACCAAGACAGTCATAAAGAAGGCACGACAAAACCTATTCCCCCTCAGGAGATTTGGCATGGGTCCTCAGATCCTCAAAAGCTTCTACAGCTGCACCATCGAGTCCATCCTGACTGGTTGCATCACTGCCTGGTATGGCAACTGCTCGGCCCCCGACCGCAAGGCACTACAGAGGTAGTGTGAATGGCCCAGTACATCACTGGGGCCAAGCTTCCTGCCATCCAGGACCTCTATACCAGGCAGTGTCAGAGGAAGGCCCTAAAAATGGTCAAACACTCCAGCCACCCTAGTCATAGACTGTTCTCTGCTAGTGCACGGCAAGCGGTACCGGAGCGCCAAGTCTAGGTCCAAGAGGCTTCTAAACAGCTTCTACCCCCAAGCCATAAGACTCCTGAACACCAGCTTCTACCCCCAAGCCATGAGACTCTGAACATCTCATCAAATGGCTACTCAGATGATCTTTTACACAGCTGCTACTCTCTGTTGTCATCTATGCATAGTCGCTTTAATAACTCTACCTTCATGTACATATTACCTCAACTAACCAGTGCCCCCACATGTTGACTCTTTAGCGGTACCCCCCTGTATATGGTCTCGCTACTGTTATTTTACTGCTGCTCTTTAATGACTTGTTACTTTTATTCTTATCCATATTTTTTTAAACTGCATTGTTGGTTAGGGGTTCGTAAGTAAGCATTTCACTCTGAGGTCTACACCTGTTGTAGTCGGGCGCATGTGACTAACAAAAATTTGATTTGATTTGACCGGCTAAAGAGATGAACACAGACAGTAAGTCACTGACAGGCTGAAGAGATGAACATAGACAGGAAGTCCCTGACAGGCTGAAGAGATGAACATAGACAGAAAGTCCCTGACAGGCTGAAGAGATGAACACAGACAGGAAGTCACTGACAGGCTGAAGAGATGAACACAGACAGGAAGTCACTGACAGGCTGAAGAGATGAACACAGACAGGAAGTCACTGACAGGCTGAAGAGATGAACATAGACAGAAAGTCACTGACAGGCTGAAGAGATGAACACAGACAGGAAGTCACTGACAGGCTGAAGAGATGAACACAGACAGGAAGTCACTGACAGGCTGAAGAGATGAACACAGACAGGAAGTCACTGACAGGCTGAAGAGATGAACACAGACAGACCACAGGCTGAAGAGATGAACACAGACAGGAAGTCACTGACATTCAGAACAGGTTTACAGAACAGACTAGGTTTACAGAACAGCTGAAGGTTTACAGAACAGCTGGTTTACAGAACAGTTGAGGTTTACAGAACAGCAGTTGGTTTACAGAACAGTTGGTTTACAGAACAGCTGGTTTACAGAACAGTTGGTTTACAGAACAGCTAGGTTTACAGAACAGCTAGGTTTACAGAACAGCTGGTTTACAGAACAGTTGGTTTACAGAACAGCTAGGTTTACAGAACAGCTGGTTTACAGAACAGCTAGGTTTACAGAACAGCTAGGTTTACAGAACAGTTGGTTTTTACAGAACAGTCGGTTTACAGAACAGCTAGGTTTACAGAACAGTTGGTTTACAGAACAGCTGGTTTTACAGAACAGCTAGGTTTACAGAACAGCTAGGTTTACAGAACAGCTGGTTTACAGAACAGCTGGTTTACAGAACAGCTGGTTTACAGAACAGTTGGTTTACAGAACAGCTGGTTTACAGAACAGTTGGTTTACAGAACAGTTGGTTTACAGAACAGCTAGGTTTACAGAACAGCTAGGTTTACAGAACAGCTGGTTTTACAGAACAGCTGGTTTTAACAGAACAGAACAGTTGGTTTTTACAGAACAGCTGGTTTACAGAACAGTTGGTTTACAGAACAGCTGGTTTACAGAACAGCTGGTTTACAGAACAGCTGGTTTACAGAACAGTTGGTTTACAGAACAGTTGGTTTACAGAACAGCCAGGTTTGGTTTACAGAACAGTTGGTTTACAGAACAGCTGGTTTACAGAACAGTTGGTTTACAGAACAGCTAGGTTTACAGAACAGCTGGTTTACAGAACAGCTGGCTTGCAGGTTTACAGAACAGTTGGTTTACAGAACAGTTGGTTTACAGAACAGCTAGGTTTACAGAACAGTTGGTTTACAGAACAGTTGGTTTACAGAACAGTTGGTTTACAGAACAGCTGGTTTACAGAACAGTTGGTTTACAGAACAGCTGGTTTACAGAACAGCTAGGTTTACAGAACAGTTGGTTTACAGAACAGTTGGTTTACAGAACAGTTTACAGAACAGCTGGTTTACAGAACAGCTGGTTTACAGAACAGTTGGTTTACAGAACAGCTAGGTTTACAGAACAGTTGGTTTACAGAACAGCTAGGTTTACAGAACAGCTGGTTTTACAGAACAGCTGGTTTACAGTTGGTTTACAGAACAGCTGGTTTACAGAACAGTTGGTTTACAGAACAGTTGGTTTACAGAACAGCTAGGTTTACAGAACAGTTGGTTTTACAGAACAGCTGGTTTACAGAACAGCTGGTTTTACAGAACAGTTGGTTTTACAGAACAGCTGGTTTACAGAACAGCTAGGTTTACAGAACAGCTAGGTTTACAGAACAGTTGGTTTACAGAACAGTTGGTTTACAGAACAGTTGGTTTACAGAACAGCTAGGTTTTACAGAACAGTTGGTTTACAGAACAGTTGGTTTACAGAACAGCTAGGTTTACAGAACAGCTAGGTTTTTGCAGAACAGTTGGTTTACAGAACAGCTGGTTTTACAGAACAGTTGGTTTTACAGCTAACAGTTGGTTTACAGAACAGCTAGGTTTACAGAACAACAGTTGGTTTACCAGAACAGCTAGGTTTTACAGAACAGTTGGTTTACAGAACAGCTGGTTTACAGAACAGCTGGTTTACAGAACAGTTGGTTTACAGAACAGCTGGTTTACAGAACAGTTGGTTTAAAGAACAGTTGGTTTACAGAACAGTTGGTTTACAGAACAGCTAGGTTTACAGAACAGCTAGGTTTACAGAACAGCTGGTTTACATAGAACAGCTGGCTTACAGAACAGTTGGTTTACAGAACAGCTGGTTTACAGAACAGTTGGTTTACAGAACAGCTAGGTTTACAGAACAGTTGGTTTACAGAACAGCTAGGTTTACAGAACAGCTAGGTTTACAGAACAGTTAGTTTTACAGAACAGCTGGTTTACAGAACAGCTGGTTTACAGAACAGTTGGTTTACAGAACAGTTGGTTTACAGTTGGTTTATAGAACAGCTGGTTTACAGAACAGTTGGTTTACAGAACAGCTAGGTTTACAGAACAGTGGTTTACAGAACAGTTGGTTTACAGAACAGTTGGTTTACAGAACAGCTGGTTTACAGAACAGTTGGTTTTACAGAACAGCTAGGTTTACAGAACAGCTAGGTTTACAGAACAGCTGGTTTACAGAACAGTTGGTTTACAGAACAGTTGGTTTACAGAACAGCTAGGTTTACAGAACAGCTGGTTTATAGAACAGCTAGGTTTACAGAACAGTTGGTTTACAGAACAGCTGGTTTACAGAACAGTTGGTTTACAGAACAGCTGGTTTACAGAACAGCTAGGTTTTTACAGAACAGCTAGGTTTTACAGAACAGTTGGTTTACAGAACAGTTGAACAGTTTACAGAACAGCTAGGTTTTACAGAACAGTTGGTTTACAGAACAGTTGGTTTTACAGAACAGTTGGTTTACAGAACAGTTGGTTTACAGAACAGCTGGTCTACAGAACAGCTGGTTTACAGAACAGTTGGTTTACAGAACAGCTAGGTTTACAGAACAGCTAGGTTTACAGAACAGTTGGTTTACAGAACAGCTGGTTTTACAGAACAGTTGGTTTACAGAACAGTTGGTTTACAGAACAGTTGGTTTACAGAACAGCTAGGTTTACAGAACAGTTGGTTTACAGAACGGTTGGTTTAGAACAGAACAGTTGGTTTACAAGAACAGTTGGTTTACAGAACAGTTGGTTTTTACAGAACAGCTGGTCTACAGAACAGCGGGTTTTACAGAACAGTTGGTTTACAGAAACAGCTAGGTTTACAGAACAGCTAGGTTTACAGAACAGTTGGTTTACAGAACAGCTGGTTTTACAGAACAGTTGGTTTACAGAACAGTTGGTTTACAGAACAGTTGGTTTACAGAACAGCTAGGTTTACAGAACAGTTGGTTTACAGAACAGCTGGTTTACAGGTACAGAACAGCTGGTTTTACAGAACAGCTGGTTTACAGAACAGCTAGGTTTACAGAACAGCTAGAAGAGTTGGTTTACAGAACAGCTAGGTTTACAGAACAGTGGGTTTACAGAACAGCTAGGTTTACAGAACAGCTGGTTTACAGAACAGTTGGTTTACAGAACAGTTGGTTTACAGAACAGCTAGGTTTACAGAACAGCTGGTTTACATAACAGCTGGTTTACAGAACAGCTAGGTTTACAGAACAGTTGGTTTTTACAGAACAGCTTAGGTTTACAGAACAGCTGGTTTACAGAACAGCTAGGTTTACAGAACAGCTGGTTTTACAGAACAGCCTCGGTTTACAGAACAGCTAGGTTTACAGAACAGCTAGGTTTACAGAACAGCTGGTTTACAGAACAGCTTGTAGGTTTACAGAACAGTTGGTTTACAGAACAGCTAGGTTTACAGAGCAGCTAGTTTACAGAACAGCTAGGTTTACAGACAGTTGGTTTACAGAACAGCTAGGTTTACAGAACAGCTGGTTTTACAGAACAGCTAGGTTTACAGAACAGTTGGTTTACAGAACAGCTAAGGTTTACAGAACAGCTAGGTTTTACAGAACAGTTGGTTTACAGAACAGCTAGGTTTACAGGAACAGCTGGTTTACAGAACAGTTGGTTTACAGAACAG
>NW_026286561.1:0-48235 GCF_023373465.1 Oncorhynchus keta | reverse complement strand
CCCTCACACTGACTCTGTACCGACACCCCTCACACTGACTCTGTACCGACACCCCCCACACTGACTCTGTACCGACACCCCTCACACTGACTCTGTACCGACACCCCTCACACTGACTCTAACCGACCCCCCTCACACTGACTCTGTGCCCTCACACCCCCCTCACACTGACTCTGTACCGACACCCCCTCACTGACTCTGTACACACCCCTCACACTGACTCTGTACCGACACCCCCTCACACTGACTCTGTACCGACACCCCCCTCACACTGACTCTGTACCGACACCCCCTCACACTGACTCTGTACCGACACCCCCACACTGACTCTGTACCGACACCCCCTCACACTGACTCTGTACCGACACCCCACTAACTCTCACACTGACTCTGTACCGACACCCCCTCACACTGACTCTAACCGGTGCCCCCTCACACTGACTCTGTACCGACACCCCCTCACACTGACTCTGTACACACTGACTCTGTACCGACACCCCTCACACTGACTCTGTACCGACACCCCCTCACACTGACTCTGTACCGACACCCCCTCACACTGACTCTGTAACACTGACTCTGTACCCCCCCCTCACACTGACTCTGTACCGACACCCCCTCACACTAACTCAACCGGTGCCCCCTCACTGACTCTGTACCGACACCCCCTCTGTACCGACACCCTCACACTGACTCTGTACCGACCCCTCACACTGACTCTAACCGGTGCCCCCTCACACTGACTCTGTACCGACACCCCACACTGACTCTGTACCGACACTGACTCTGTACCGACACCCTCACACTGACTCTGTACCGACACCCCCTCACACTGACTCTGTACCGACACCCCTCACACTGACTCTAACCGTGCCCCCCTCACTGACTCTGTACCGACACCCCTCACACTGACTCTGTACCGACACCCTCACACTGACTCTGTACCGACACACCCCCTCACACTGACTCTGTACCGACACCCCCTCACACTGACTCTGTACCGACACCCCCTCACACACTGACTCTGTACCGACACCCTCACACTGACTCTGTACCGACACCCCCCTCACACTAACTCTAACCGTGCCCACTCACACTGACTCTGTACCGACACCCCACTCACCGACACACTGACTCTGTACCGACACCCCTCACACTGACTCTGTACCGACACCCCCTCACACTGACTCTGTACCGACACCCCTCACACTGACTCTGTACCGACACCCCTCACACTGACTCTGTACCGACACCCCCTCACACTGACTCTGTACCGACACCCTCACACTGACTCTGTACCCACCCCCTCACACTGACTCTGTACCGACACCCCCTCACACTGACTCTGTACCACCCCCTCACACCTGTACCGACACCCCACACTGACTCTGTACCGACACCCCTCACACTGACTCTGTACCGACACCCCCCCCCTCACACTGACTCTGTACCGACACCCCCTCACACTGACTCTGTACCGACACCCCCTCACACTGACTCTGTACCGACACTTCCCTCACACTGACTCTGTACCGACACCCCTCACACTGACTCTGTACCGACACCCCCTCACACTAACTCTGTAACCGACACCCCACACTGACTCTGTACACTCACACTGACTCTGTACCGACACCCCACTGACTCTGTACCGACACCCCCCTCACACTGACTCTGTACCGACACCCCCTGACTCACACTGACACCCCCCCTCACACTGACTCTGTACCGACACCCCTCACACTGACTCTGTACCGACACCCCCTCACACTGACTCTGTACCGACACCCCTCACACTGACTCTGTACCGACACCCCTCACACTGAACTCTGTACACTCACACTGACTCTAACCGGTGCCCCCTGACTCTGTACCGACACCCCCTCACACTGACTCTGTACCGACACCCCTCACACTGACTCTGTACCGACACCCCTCACACCGACTCTGTACCGACACCCTCACACTGACTCTGTACCGACACCCCCTCACACTGACTCTGTACCGACACCCCCTCACACTGACTCTGTACCGACACCCCTCACACTGACTCTGTACCGACACCCTCACACTGACTCTGTACCGACACCCTCACACTGACTCTGTACCGACACCCCTCACACTGACTCTGTACCGACCCCCTCACACTGACTCTGTACCGACACCCCCTCACACTGACTCTGTAACCCCCTCACACTGACTCTGTACCGTGCCCCCTCACACTGACTCTGTACCGACACCCCTCACACTGACTCTGTACACTGACTCTGTACCGACACCCCCTCACACTGACTCTGTACCGACACCCCCTCACACTGACTCTAACCGTGCCCCCTCACACTGACTCTGTACCGACACCCCCTCACACTGACTCTGTACCACCCTCACACTGACTCTGTACCCACCCCTCACACTGACTCTGTACCGACACCCCTCACACACACTGACTCTGTACCGACACCCCACTGACTCACACTCACACTCTCTAACCGTGCCCCCTCACACTGACTCTGTACCGACACCCCTCACACTGACTCTGTACCGACACCCCCTCCACTCTCTGTACACTGACACTGACTCTGTACCGACACCCCCCTCACACTGACTCTGTACCGACACCCCTCACACTGACTCTGTACCGACACCCCCTCACACTGACTCTGTACCGACACCCCCTCACACTGACTCTAACACTGACTCTGTGCCCCCTCACACTGACTCTGTACCGACACCCCCTCACTCACACTGACTCTGTACCGACACCCCCTCACACTGACTCTGTACCGACACTGACTCTGTACACTGACTCTGTACCCACCCCTCACACTGACTCTGTACCGACACCCCTCACACTGACTCTGTACCGACACCCCCCTCACACTGACTCTGTACCGACACCCCCTCACACTGACTCTAACCGGTGCCCCCCTCACACTGACTCTGTACCGACACCCCCTCACACTGACTCTGTACTGACACCCCCTCTGTACCGACACCCCCCTCACACTGACTCTGTACCGACACCCCTCACACTGACTCTGTACCGACACCCCCTCACACTGACTCTGTACCGACACCCCTCACACTGACTCTAACCGTGCCCCCTCACACTGACTGCCCCCCCCTCACACTGACTCTGTACCGACACCCCCTCACACTGACTCTGTACCGACTCTGTACCGACACCCCCTCACACTGACACCCCACCCCCACACTGACTCTGTACCGACACCCCTCACACTGACTCTGTACCGACACCCCCTCACACTGACTCTGTACCGACACCCCTCACACTGACTCTGACCGACACCCTCACACTGACTCTAACCGTGCCCCTCACACTGACTCTGTACCGACACCCCCTCACACTGACTCTGTACCGACACCCCCTCACACCGACTCTGTACCGACACCCCCTCACACTGACTCTGTACCGACCCCCTCACCCTAACCGGTCACACTGACTCTGTACCGACACCCCCTCACACTGACTCTGTACACTGACTCTGTACCCACCCCTCACACTGACTCTGTACCGACACCCTCACACTGACTCTGCCGCCCCCTCACACTGACTCTGTACCGACACCCCCTCACACTGACTCTGTACCGACACCCCCCCCTCACACTGACTCTGTACCGACACCCCCTCACACTGACTCTGTACCGACACCCCCTCACACTGACTCTGTACCGACACCCCCTCACACTAACTCTAACCGATGCCCCCTCACACTGACTCTGTACCGACACCCCTCACACTGACTCTGTACCGACACCCCACTCACACTGACTCTCACACTGACTCTGACACCCTCACACTGACTCTGTGCCCCCCCTCACACTGACCCCCTCACACTGACTCTGTACCGACCCCCCACACTGACTCTGTACCCCCTCACACTGACACCACCCCTCACACTGACTCTGTACCGACTCTGTACCGACACCCTCACACTGACTCTGTACCGACACCCTCACACTGACTCTAACCGTGCACCCCTCACACTGACTCTGTACCGACACCCCACACTGACTCACACTAACACTAACTCTAACCGGTGCCCCCTCACACTGACTCTGTACCGACACCCCCTCACACTGACTCTGTACCGACACCCTCACACTAACTCTAACCGTGCCCCCCCTCACACTGACTCTGTACCGACACCCCCTCACACTGACTCTGTACCGACACCCCCTCACACTGACTCTGTACCGACACCCCCTCACACTGACTCTAACCGTGCCCCCTCACACTGACTCTGTACCGACACCCTCACCCCCTCACACTGACTCTGTACCGACCCCCTCACACTGACTCTGTACCGACCCCCTCACACTGACTCTGTACACTGACAACCCCCCCTCACACTGACTCTGTACCGACACCCCCTCACACTGACTCTGTACCGACACCCCCTCACACCGACTCTGTACCGACACCCCTGTGCCGACCCCTCACACTGACTCTGTACCGACACCCTCACACTGACTCTGTACCGACACCCACTGACTCTGTACCACACTAACTCTAACCGGTCACACTGACTCTGTACCCCCCTCACACTGACTCTGTACACTGACACCCCCCCTCACACTGACTCTGTACCGACACCCCCTCACTCACACTAACTGACTGTACCGACACCCCTCACACTGACTCTGTACCGACTCTGTACCCCTCACACTGACTCTGTACCGACACCCTGTACCGACACCCCCTCACACTGACTCTGTACCGACACCCTCACACTGACTCTGTACCGACACCCCTCACACTGACTCTGTACCGACACCCCCTCACACTGACTCTGTACCGACACCCCTCACACTGACTCTGTACCGACACCCCCTCACACTGACTCTGTACCGACACCCCCTCACACCTCTAACCGACTCTGTACCGACACCCCCTCACACTGCCTCTAACCGGTGCCCCCCACACACTGACTCTGTACCGACACCCCACACTGACTCTGTACCGACACCCCTCACACTGACTCTGTACCGACACCCTCACACCGAACTCTGTACCGACACCCTCACACTGACTCTAACCGGTGCCCCCCCTCACACTGACTCTGTACCGACACCCCACTGACACACTGACTCTGTACCGACACCCACCCCTCACACTGACTCTGTACCGACACCCCACACTGACTCTGTACCGACACACACTGACTCTGTACCGACACCCCCCTCACACTGACTCTGTACCGACACCCCCTCACACTGACTCTGCAACGACACCCCTCACACTGACTCTGTACCGACACCCCTGACTCTCACACTGACTCTGTACCGACACCCCACTGACTCTGTACACTGACTCTGTACCGACACCCCCTCACACTGACTCTAACCGGTGCCCCCTCACACTGACTCTGTACCGACACCCCCTCACACTGACTCTGTACCGACACCCCCTCACACCGACTCTGTACCGACACCCCCTCACACTGACTCTGTACCGACACCCCCTCACACTGACTCTAACCCTCACACTGACTCTGTACGACACCCCCTCACACTGTGCCCCCTCACACTGACTCTGTACCGACACCCCCTCACACTGACTCTGTACCGACACCCCCTGACACCGACTCTGTACCGACACCCCCTCACACTGACTCTGTACCGACACCCCCTCACACTGACTCTGTACCGACACCGAAATCAGCACTGCAGATCTCTCCCTGTCCTCTGCACTGCAGATCTCTCCCTGTCCTCTGCACTGCAGATCTCTCCCTGTCCTCTGCAATGCAGATCTCTCCCTGTCCTCTGCAATGCAGATCTCTCCCTGTCCTCTGCACTGCAGATCTCTCCCTGCACTCAGATCTCTCTGCACTCTGCACTGCAGATCTCCCTGTCCTCTGCACTGCAGATCTCTCCCTGTCCTCTGCAATGCAGATCTCTCCCTGTCCTCTGCAATGCAGATCTCTCCCTGTCCTCTGCACTGCAGATCTCTCCCTGTCCTCTGCAATGCAGATCTCTCCCTGTCCTCTGCAATGCAGATCTCTCCCTGTCCTCTGCAATGCAGATCTCTCCCTGTCCTCTGCACTGCAGATCTCTCCCTGTCCTCTGCACTGCAGATCTCTCCCTGTCCTCTGCAATGCAGATCTCTCCCTGTCCTCTGCAATGCAGATCCCTCCCTGTCCTCTGCAATGCAGATCTCTCCCTGTCCTCTGCAATGCAGATCTCTCCCTGTCCTCTGCACTGCAGATCTCTCCCTGTCCTCTGCACTGCAGATCTCTCCCTGTCCTCTGCAATGCAGATCTCTCCCTGTCCTCTGCACTGCAGATCTCTCCCTGTCCTCTGCACTGCAGATCTCTCCCTGTCCTCTGCAATGCAGATCTCTCCCTGTCCTCTGCAATGCAGATCTCTCCCTGTCCTCTGCACTGCAGATCTCTCCCTGTCCTCTGCACTGCAGATCTCTCCCTGTCCTCTGCACTGCAGATCTCTCCCTGTCCTCTGCACTGCAGATCTCTCCCTGTCCTCTGCACTGCAGATCTCTCCCTGTCCTCTGCAATGCAGATCTCTCCCTGTCCTCTGCACTGCAGATCTCTCCCTGTCCTCTGCACTGCAGATCTCTCCCTGTCCTCTGCACTGCAGATCTCTCCCTGTCCTCTGCACTGCAGATCTCTCCCTGTCCTCTGCACTGCAGATCTCTCCCTGTCCTCTGCAATGCAGATCTCTCCCTGTCCTGTGCACTGCAGATCTCTCCCTGTCCTCTGCACTGCAGATCTCTCCCTGTCCTCTGCACTGCAGATCTCTCCCTGTCCTCTGCACTGCAGATCTCTCCCTGTCCTCTGCACTGCAGATCTCTCCCTGTCCTCTGCAATGTAGATCTCTCCCTGTCCTCTGCACTGCAGATCTCTCCCTGTCCTCTGCACTGCAGATCTCTCCCTGTCCTCTGCACTGCAGATCTCTCCCTGTCCTCTGCACTGCAGATCTCTCCCTGTCCTCTGCACTGCAGATCTCTCCCTGTCCTCTGCACTGCAGATCTCTCCCTGTCCTGTGCACTGCAGAGCTCTCCCTGTCCTGTGCACTGCAGAGCTCTCCCTGTCCTGTGCACTGCAGAGCTCTCCCTGTCCTCTGCAATGCAGATCTCTCCCTGTCCTCTGCAATGCAGATCTCTCCCTGTCCTCTGCACTGTAGAGCTCTCCCTGTCCTGTGCACTGCAGATCTCTCCCTGTCCTGTGCACTGCAGAGCTCTCCCTGTCCTCTGCACTGCAGATCTCTCCCTGTCCTGTGCACTGCAGATCTCTCCCTGTCCTGTGCACTGCAGAGCTCTCCCTGTCCTCTGCACTGCAGATCTCTCCCTGTCCTCTGCACTGCAGATCTCTCCCTGTCCTCTGCACTGCAGATCTCTCCCTGTCCTCTGCACTGCAGATCTCTCCCTGTCCTCTGCACTGCAGATCTCTCCCTGTCCTCTGCACTGCAGAGCTCTCCCTGTCCTGTGCACTGCAGATCTATCCCTGTCCTGTGCACTGCAGATCTCTCCCTGTCCTCTGCACTGCAGAACTCTCCCTGTCCTGTGCACTGCAGAGCTCTCCCTGTCCTCTGCACTGCAGATCTCTCCCTGTCCTGTGCACTGCAGATCTCTCCCTGTCCTCTGCACTGCAGATCTCTCCCTGTCCTCTGCACTGCAGAGCTCTCCCTGTCCTCTGTTGCAACACTCACTTCCGAATTCCAAACTTCCTCTGGAAAAAACTTCAGCACAAGAACTGTTCGTCTGGAGCTTCATGAAATTAGTTTCTACAGCAGAGCAGCAGCACACAAGCCTAAGATCACCATGTGCAATGCCAAGCGTCTGCTGGAGTGGAAACACTTTCTCTGGAGTGTTGAATCACGTTTCACCATCTGGCAGTCCGTACCACAAACCTGGGTTTGGCAGATGCCAGGAGAACACTACCTGCCAACTGTAAAGTTTGGTGGAGGAGGAATAATGGTCTGGGGTTGTTTTTAATGGATCGTGTTAGGCCCCTTAGTTTCATTGAAGGGAAATGTAATCGCTACAGCATACAATTACATTCTAGACTATTCTGTGCTTCCAACTTTGTGGCAACAGTTTGGGGAAGGCCCTTTCCTGTTTCAGCATGACAATGCCCCTGTACACAAAGCGAGGTCCATACAGAAATAGTTTGTTGAGATCGATGTGGAAGAACTTTACTGGCCTTCACAGAGCCCTGACCTAAACCCCATTTAATACCTTTAGGGGTGAATTGAAACGTCGACTGAGCCAGGCCTAATCGCCCAACCTCACCAATGCTGTTGTGGCTGAATGGAAGCAAGTCCCCGCAGCAATGTTCCAAGGCTTCTTTGAAGGCTTTCCACTAGATGTTGGAACATTGCTGCGAGGACTTGCTTCCATTCCAAGAGCATTAGTGGGGACGGGCGATGAGGCCTGTCAGTCAGCGTTCCAATTCATCCCAAAGGTGTTTGACGTTTTTAAATGTCAGGGCTTTGTGAAGTTCTTCCACACCAATCTCAACTAACCATTCATGTATGGAACTCGCTTTGTGTACAGGGGCGTTGTCATGCTGAAACAGGAAAGGGCCTTCCCCAAACTGTTGCCACAAAGTTGGAATCACAGATTCCTCTAGAATGTCATTCTATGCTGTAGCATTAAGATTTCCCTTCACTGGAACTAAGGGGCCCGAACCATGAAAACAGCCCCAGACCATTATTCCTCCTCCGCCAAACTTTACAGTTGTCACTATGCATTGGGGCAGGTAGCGTTCTCCTGGCATCCTCCAAACCCAGATTAGTGTGTTGTATTAGTGTAGTAGTCCATTAAAAACAACCCCAGACCATTATTCCTCCTCCACCAAACTTTACAGTTGTCACTATGCATTGGGGCAGGTAGCGTTCTCCTGGCATCCTCCAAACCCAGATTAGTGTGTTGTATTGCTAGAAGGTGAAGATGATTCCTGACTCCAGAGAATACGTTTCCACTGCTCCAGAGTCCAGTGGCTGTGAGTTTTACACCACTCAAGCCGACGCTTGACATTGCCCATATTGATCTTAGGTTTGTATGCAGCTGCTCGGCCGTGGAAACCCATTTCAGGAAGCTCCTGACAAACAGTTTCTTGTGCTGATGTTGCTTCCAGAGGCCGTTTGGATCTCGTTAGTGAGTGTTGCAACCAAGTACAGATGATTTTTACACGTTACCCTCTTCAGAACTCGGTCCTGTTCTGTGAACTTGTGTGGCCCACTACTTCTTGGCTGAGTCGTTGTTGGTCCCAGATGTTTCCACTTCACAATAACAGCACTTACAGTCGACCAGGCAGCTCCAGCAGGGCAGGAATTTGACAAACTGACTTGTTGGAATGGTGCCATCTGATAACGGTGCCACGTTGAAAGTTACTGAGATCTTCATTAAGGCCATTCTACTGCCAATGTTTGTCTATGGAGATTGCATGGCTTTGTGCTTAATTTTAAACACCTGTCAGCAACTGGTGTGGCTGAAATGGCCCAATCTACTAATTTGAAGGGGTGTCCACATTCTATTGTATATATAGTGTATTCACCCAGCTGTCTGGTCCAGGAGAATATCACCTGTGATGCTGTCTGGTCCAGGAGAATATCACCTGTGATGCTGTCTCATCCAGGAGAATATCACCTGTGATGCTGTCCGGTCCAGGAGAATATCACCTGTGATGCTGTCCGGTCCAGGAGAATATCACCTGTGATGCTGTCCGGTCCAGGAGAATATCACCTGTGATGCTGTCTGGTCCAGGAGAATATCACCTGTGATGCTGTCTGGTCCAGGAGAATATCACCTGTGATGCTGTCCGGTCCAGGAGAATATCACCTGTGATGCTGTCCGGTCCAGGAGAATATCACCTGTGATGCTGTCTGGTCCAGGAGAATATCACCTGTGATGCTGTCCGGTCCAGGAGAATATCACCTGTGATGCTGTCTGGTCCAGGAGAATATCACCTGTGATGCTGTCTGGTCCAGGAGAATATCACCTCTCACAATATTGGGACGGCAGGGTAGATTCATAAAGTGGAGTGATGATGTTATGTAAGGATCAGACTGTATAGGCTATATTACATGTATTTAGTGTATTATTGGGGCAGCAGGGTAGTGGTTAGAATGTTATGTAAGGATCAGACTGTATAGGCTATATTACATGTATTTAGTGTATTATTGGGGCAGCAGGGTAGTGTGGTTAGAATGTTATGTAAGGATCAGACTGTATAGGCTATATTACATGTATTTAGTGTATTATTGGGGCAGCAGGGGAACCTAGTGGTTAGAATGTTATGTAAGGATCAGACTGTATAGGCTATAGGCTATATTACATGTATTTAGTGTATTATTGGGGCAGCAGGGTAGCCTAGTGGTTAGAATGTTATGTAAGGATCAGACTGTATAGGCTATATTTCATGTATTTAGTGTACAGTGGGGCAAAAAAGTATTTAGTCAGCCACCAATTGTGCAAGTTCTCCCACTTAAAAAGATGAGAGGCCTGTAATTTTCATCATAGGTACACTTCAACTATGACAGACAAAATGAGAAAAAAAATCCAGAAAATCACATTGTAGGATTTTTAATTAATTTATTTGCAAATTATGGTGAAAAATAAGTATTTGTATCACTGGTTAGCGGACAAATCAGGTTGTAGGTGCTGTTGAAACTAACACAACTAAAAAAACACATGGAAATGGGAGATATATTTTACCTCCCTGGTTAGAGGACAACCTGCAGAAGACAGTCAGCTACATTTTGGAGAGATGCATTTAAATTTAGAGGTCGTTAAACAAAGGAACGCAACACTTATTTTTCATCACTCATCAATATCATGTTGAAATCATTTGCGTGAGAGTGTGGAGATGAGTTTCCCCCTGAGGCTAATATCCATATCATGCAGAAATCAATTCAACAGGGGGCAAACGTTTAGTGTTCTACATTGTGACATCATTAAAATACTCCTTCTACAATGTTAAAACATTCTACATTGTGACATCATTAAAATACTCCTTCTACAATGTTAAAACATTCTACATTGTGACATCATTAAAATACTCCTTCTACAATGTTAAAACATTCTACATTGTGACATCATTAAAATACTCCTTCTACAATGTTAAAACATTCTACATTGTGACATTATTAAAATACTTCTTCTACAATGTTAAAACATTCTACATTGTGGCATTAATTCATTGATATCATGAAACAACTCCATCATTAATGTATTTTCTGATGTTTGATCAGAGATCTTTTATCAGAGTATCTCTTGCCACATTGACCACAGCTATGAGGTTTCTCTCCTGTAAGTGTGTTCTCTTGTGTATAATCAGATGATGTATAATTCTATAAATACATTGTTCAATTCAGCTAGATGTATAATCAGATGACTAGATGTAGTATAATTCTTCCCACATTGTTCACAGCTATGAGGTTTCTCTCCTGGGTGTGTTCTCTGGTGTACAATCAGATGACTAGATGTCGTAAAATTCTTCCCACATTGTTCACAGCTATAAGGTTTCTCTCCTGTGTGTGTTCTCTGGTGTATAGTCAGATGGCTAGATGTAGTAAAATTCTTCCCACATTGTTCACAACTATAAGATTTCTCTCCTGTGTGTGTTCTCTGGTGTGATACCAGGTTGCTTGACTGAGTAAAATTCTTCCTACATTGATAACAGCTGTAAGGTTTCTCTCCTGTGTGTGTTCTCTGGTGAGATAACAGGCTGCTTGACTGAGTAAAACTCTTCCCACATTGATCACAGCTATAAGATTTGTCTCCTGTGTGTGTTCTCTGGTGAGATAACAGGCTGCTTGACTGAGTAAAACTCTTCCCACATTGATCACAGCTATAAGATTTGTCTCCTGTGTGTGTTCTCTGGTGAGATAACAGGCTGCTTGACTGAGTAAAACTCTTCCCACATTGATCACAGCTATAAGGTTTCTCTCCTGTGTGTGTTCTCTGGTGTACAATCCGATGGCTAGATGTAGTAAAACTCTTTCCACATTGATCACAGCTATGAGGTTTCTCTCCTGTGTGAATTCTCATGTGTACTTTTAGTGAATTTGATCTTAAGTAACTCTTCCCACAGTCAGAGCAGCAGTGAGATTTCTTCCCTGTTGGTCTCCACTGGTGTTTCTTGAGGTGTTCTGATCTGGAGGGACTCTTCTCTGCCTCGTCAGCTTCATGATGTTGTTGAGGCTCCCCAGAGGATCCACGATAGTCACGTCTCTCTCCTGTGTGAACAACAAGTCAGACAGATGGTTAAAGGCCCACAACAGCAGAAATCCACTGTAAAGGTGATGCCAACAGTGTAGCCATGATGTTGTACAACAATTGACATCTGTAATGAATGTTAAAATTATTTGACAATTGTCTTAAGACAGTCAAGTGAGCAACAATAGTCATATTTTGTCTTGTTTTCACATTAGTAGTAACAATGATGATTGTAGGCTAGAAATAAGTTATTACAGTTGCTGAACCCCTAAGCAGTGTGCCAGACAACCTTTGGTCACCAATATAGGCCCCTTTCTGTGTTTGCCAAAATAGGCGCTCAAGGGCAATGCACACGGAATTTGGTTGCAGAAACTCCTCCATGCTAATGTGGAAACCGCTCGTCATACCAACAACATAGACCTACTGTAGGACCCATAACTTCCCCTAACAACAACATAGATCTACTGTAGGACCCATAACTTCACCTAACAACAACATAGACCTACTGTAGGACCCATAACTTCCCCTAACAACAACATAGACCTACTGTAGGACCCATAACTTCACCTAACAACAACATAGACCTACTGTAGGACCCATAACTTCACCTAACAATAACATAGACCTACTGTAGGACCCATAACTTCACCTAACAACAACATAGACCTACTGTAGGGCCCATAACTTCCCCTAACAACAACATAGACCTACTGTAGGACCCATAACTTCACCTAACAATAACATAGACTTACTGTAGGACCCATAACTTCACCTAACAACAACATAGACCTACTGTAGGGCCCATAACTTCCCCTAACAACAACATAGACCTACTGTAGGACCCATAACTTCACCTAACAATAACATAGACCTACTGTAGGACCCATAACTTCACCTAACAATAACTTAGACCTAGGATTATAAACAATTTAATATTCCAGGTGAAACATGGAAACTAAAATGTGTTTGTCATGACATTTCATAACCTGATCACCAGATAATTGTGTTAATAAACCCACTAGGCTCCTCTGTAATGTGTTGTCATTCTAAATGTCCTGAATGAAGGAAAATAGCTCTGTGTTGTACAATAGCCTATCCATTAAGTAACAGTTCTCTACACATGAGCTAAGTATCTCTGTGTCCAAACAGAGTAACGAGACGCTACTGTAAATCAAGCAGACAGTAACATTATAAACGTATTCATAGTGTAGTGAATTCAGGGGGAAGTCCTGAGCTGAACTCAAACCTGGTCCAGCGACTGTCAAGCCAACACTTTAGAAATGTTATGCCAAGATATCTGAACTTCTTGATGAGGTCGCAAGGTTTTGGGTTGAGGTTGCTACAATAGCTTTCTCTATGAATGTGAGAGTGGTTACATTTCTCCAGCCCCCATCCCTCAGCTGTTTACCAAACCAAGTCTCAGGGCAGCCATTTTGTTGCTGTTTAAATCCTAGATTGTCCCTTTAAAAAAGCCAAATCAATCGATCAACCAATCTGCAGTTCAAACAATAACAAAGATGTCATTCCACCTGTTTTGGTAATAAGATGATGGATGATGGTCTGAAGAAATGTAACTCCTCTCACATTCAGAGACAGACCTACGGATGCAAGGACTGACCATCCATGAAATCAACATTATAGTTTTAACCATGTTGAGGCTATACAGTGTTGATTTACATTGTTTCTAAACATTGGAATATAAAAATCTTATTTGGGGTTCTGATGGGGTACAACAGTTGAACTAAGCTCATGAGGTATGTGTTATATTCTTCAAGAATCAATGGCTGTAAATAATATAAAAGTAGCAATTACATATTTCCCCTTTAACACCACACATCAGTTCAACAACTGCAGAGTTTGTGCCTCTGTTTTTAAGACAGTACTTACTAGTGTTAATCACGGCCCGGTTTCTCAAAACCATCTTACGGCCGAGTTCACCGTCAGAACCATAGGATGCCTTAAGAAGCGTTGGGGAAACCCGGCCCAGATATCCAGTTTCCTCCTCTTCGTCCTCCTCCTCCTTTTTCGATGTGACAGTCATCTCACCTTCCCCCTCTTTCACTCCAAAAACTGCATCCTCCTCTCTCTCCGCTTCCTCTTCTTTTACTGTAACATCCTCCTCCTCTTTCACTCTGAACGAGTCTTCCTTTTCTTCCACAGAAACGTCTTTCTCTTCTTCTTTCACGGTAACAGCCTCACCCTCTACTTGTTTTTGTATTGTAACATCCTTCTCTTCCTCCTCCTCTTTCAGGAGAACTTCTTTCTCCGTCCAGAAGACCTCCTCTTCTTTAGCAGGAGGAGAGCAGCTTAGTGAACTCATGGTCGGAGATGTTCGCTAGCTAGCATTAGCAACTAGCCTAGTTCTAAGCTAATTTAGCAAACCAGCTAGCTGACAAACAACATATTTATATAATTAAATAGGCCAACACGTACATACGACAGAAGTGTGTTTAATACACAGCGACTAATATACACCAAAACAGTGTAAAGAGAGTGAATGTTGTAGCTCTGTTTGCTATAAAGTTACCGAGGTGTCTGTTGTTGTTGAAGGAGCGTCCCGTCCACTAGATTATACGTCACACTGGCAGCGTCGCCTGAACGGAAAAGACGCACATCGCCATCTGCTGACTGGAGGGGCAACGCAGTTGAGGAACCAAAAGTTTATTTTTATTTTATTTCATTCAAGTTGATTATCATATTAAGTCGTTCAAAGAGAAGCATGTGTTGATTGATTCGTTTTTAATGAGTGACTATTTAACTCTAGACCCACTACATATTTACATTGAACCATAGTTCTGACATGGATCATTATGACCCCAGAGGCATATCTTTTATCACAGCCAAAATGTGGTTTGTTCAATTCATCCAATGTTTCATGACTTTGTCAATCAACTTGTTCTTAATAAATCTAAATCCTGGTTTAGTGTTTCTGTATCAATGTGGACTTTTAACGAATTAAAATCCTTAGGAGTCATTTTGACTCCAGCCAAAAACACCTTTGATAAATAGGATGTTTATTTCAAATCAAAATGAAATCACATTTTATTGGTCACATAGACGTGTTTAGCAAATGTTATTGCAGGTGTAGCAAAATGCTTGTGTTTCTAGCTCCGACAGTGTAGTAATATCTAACGAGTAATATCTAATAATTGCACAACATATACCCAATACACACACATCTAAGTATTTGAATGTAGGTTCCTCTGTAGACATGATCCATCCCACCAGAGGGTGGAGGGGCACCTGTATCAGTGGTTTTGACCAGATAGACACCTGCAGACACACAGTATAGTGCCTCCCATGTTCTCTCCTAAGATTGGACTTTCTATACCACGTATCACCTGACTGTGTACAAAACTGCCAATGATAGAAACCTCTTCCAGTGGTAGACAGTGTTTTCATTAAGTATTCAGACCCCTTCACTTATTCCACATTTAGTTACGTTACAGCTTCATTATAAAATTGAATATGTATTTCCCCCTCATCAATCTACACACAAAACCCCATAATAACAAACCAAAAACAGATTAGAATTTTTGCAAATGTATTTACTTAAGTATTCAGACCCTTTGCTATGAGACTTGAAAATGAACTCGGACATCCTGATTCCATTGATCATCCTTGAGATGTTTCTACAACTTGATTGGAGTCCACCTGTGGTGAATTCAATAAATTAGACATGGTCAATTGTCCGTAGAGTTGTGAGACAGGATTGTGTCGAGGCACAGATCTGTGGAAAGATACCAAAACATGTCTGCAGCATTGACGTTCCCCATGAACACAATTTTAGTGGTTCCATCATTCTTAAATGGAAGAAGTTTGGAACCACCAATACTCTTTCTAGAGCTGGCCGCCCGGCCAAACTGAGAAATCGAGGGAGAAGGGCCTTGGCCAGGGAGGTGAACAAGAACCCAATGTTCACTCGGACAGAGCTCCAGATGTCCTATGTGGAGACGGGAGAACCTTCCAGAAGGACAACCATCTCTGCAGCACTCCACCAATCAGGCCTTAATATAGCAATGATTAAATTGTCAACATTTATTTCAATGGACAATACTGTGAACAGTTCTGTGAAAGGTGTCGGCTGGAGATGACTTTCAGGAGCTTGCAGGGATTTGTAGTCTTGCATGTTGTCTACTTTGATGCTAATTAGCATTTTCAAATCAGAGAGTAAAGACAAATATATTGATAAAAGTATTTGTATTTATTATGGATCCCCATTAGTTCCTGCCAAGGCAGCAGCTACTCTTCCTGGGGTTTATTATGGATCCCCATTAGTTCCTGCCAAGGCAGCAGCTACTCTTCCTGGGGTTTAATATGGATCACCATTAGTTCCTGCCAAGGCAGCAGCTACTCTTCCTGGGGTTTAATATGGATCCCCATTAGTTCCTGCCAAGGCAGCAGCTACTCTTCCTGGGGTTTATTATGGATCACCATTAGTTCCTGCCAAGGCAGCAGCTACTCTTCCTGGGGTTTAATATGGATCCCCATTAGTTCCTGCCAAGGCAGCAGCTACTCTTCCTGGGGTTTATTATGGATCCCCATTAGTTCCTGCCAAGGCAGCAGCTACTCTTCCTGGGGTCCAGCAAAAATAAAGGCAGTTATACCATTTTAAAAACATGACAATAAATTGACAACACACGGTGTCCTCAGTCACCTCGTCCCAGAGAGGTTTACATGGTTATCAAAACGTCACACCAGGGTGAGTCTAAACAAAACAGCCCTGTGGGGAAAATGAATGGAACCATCTCCCTGTTTGACCTCTAGTTGTTATGGATATTATGACTCTACAGAGACACACAGTGGACGTGTCAAAATATGTTCCATTGATAAATCACACTTTATTTAACCTCAATGTCATCTTGTGTTTACATGGCATTGTAGATTTTAGCTGTATATAGGATGTATTCTGGATGTTTTCAGTGTGTTTTTAACCCTTTCAGACAATGGATTAATCACAATTAAAAATAGTGCACTAACATTACACAAAGTGAACTCAAGTCTGACAGCCCAAACAAACACACACATTCTCAGTCAGAAACACAAGTCAGAACACAGCCTCTCGATTCTCTCATGTGTTTTCAGGTTCTCTGACTTGGAAAATGTCTTTCCACAATGAGAGCAGTGGTATGTCTTCTCCTCCTGTGTATTTGTATGTATTCCTTCATGCTCTTTCAGGTACCTTAACCGGGTAAATCTCTCTCCACACTGGGAGCAGCGGTACATCTTCTTACCTGTGTGTGTCCTCTCATGCTTGTTCAGGTTTCCTACCTGGCCAAAACTCTTTCCACAATGGGAACATTGGAAAAGCTTTTCCCCTGTGTGGCCCCTCTCATGCGTTTGCAGGCTCCCTAACTGGGTAAACGACATTCCACATTGGGAACAGTGGTAAGGCTTCTCTCCAGTGTGTATTCTCTTATGTGTTCTCAGGCTCCCTAACTGAGTAAAACTCTTTCCACACTGGGAGCAGTGATGTCGTCCTGCTGGTTTGGACGTCTCGGGGTCTGGTTTCCCTGAAGGACTCTTCCTGCTGTCAGAAGGAGAGTCTCGTCTCTTTCCTGCCAAAGACAAACAGATGATTTAATTAAACACAGACCTGAATGAAACCTTCATATGATAAAACTTCCTATGATGTTTAATCTAGACTAGATCCCTCAATCACCTGAAGTCACTTTTCACAAGTGTTATTACAGCCACTACAAAATGCAGGTCTCTGTGTGGTTCTTAGTCAGAGAGGCCTATAGAATGGTCTAGAATGTCATTGTAGCGTTTACACCACTCCAGCCTACACTTGACACTCTAGCAATGATAAAGTACTTTATGATGAGGCGAAAATTAAATAAACGATTTGGTATCATTTTTATTATGGAAGATTGAATAAGTGTGCTTCAAACGGTTTGCTTGGAATGATTTGTAGCCATCGTCTCGACTAACTGTGCATGAGAGTCCATTCAACGCAGTTTCCCTACCTGAAAAAACGCCATTCCGTAAAGTGTTTTCGCGCACGCAAATTCAGGAAGAAACCGAAGAGCAGATGGCTTGACCGCGTTTTGCGACTGTCGGCTCACTTGACCGCAGTCAACGGTGGGCTGGAAATCGCCTCCAGTTTAGTACAGTGGAATTGCAGTATTGAATGAAGGCAAGTCCATTCCGTGAGACATTTAAGTTGTGTTTTGGGTGCAAATCCATTGTTAACGTTTTGTTGTTGGGCAGCTTCTTGATGCTACTCACATCTTACAGTGTAGATTTATCAATTACTACATTAAAACACGGAATTTAAGCTCAGAACTAGAGTAGAATGACGTTTTAAAACCACGTATCAGTTCAACAACTATTTTCAAGACAGGACTTACTGGTGTTACTCAGATCTTCTGTCTCCTCCTCTTCTTCCTCTCCTCCTCCTTCAATATGACAGTTATCTCTCCTTCATTCACTCCAAAAAAAGTATAATCGTTTTCTTCCTCTTCTTTCTGTGTAACAGCCTCACCCTCTACTTCTTCCTTTACTGTGACATCCTCCTCTTCATTCTCCTCTTTCACGACAACGTTCAGCCAAATACCTTCTTTCTCCTTCCAGCAGACCTCTTTTTTAGCAGGAGGGCAGCAGCTTGCTGAGCTCATGGTCGGGGATGTTAGCCAGCTAACCTAGCTAGTTAGCGACTCGCCTAGTGATAGGCTCATTTATCAAGCCAGCTACCGTTACCTGACTAAACAGAAATATGACATGAAATGGGGAAACTAGTTAAAAGACAGAATTATGTTCCAAATACAGAAGTAAATATAGACCGAAGCAGTCTGAACAGCTTTAACGTTTCCGCTCGGAAGCTGCCGAGGTGGCTGACCAGATGTTGTTGAGGAAGCGTCCCGTCCACTACATTATACGTCACTCTGATAGCATCGCCTGAAAAACGCATATCGCCATCTGTTGACTGGAGTGGTTAACGCAGATAAATGTTTATTTTATTTCCAGACAAAAAGTGCATTTTTACATTTCTTTCATTAAATATAATATATATAATATATACTTATTGTAATAAGTATGAATTTAAAATCTACTTATACATTCTACCAACCCAACAGATGGTTCTACTACAGTGAATATTAACCAATGAGGTGGGTCTTTACACATTCTACCAACCCAACAGATGTTTATACTATGAACACTTTCAGGTTAATTGAAGTTAAATTCCCAAAAAGCCTAAACAGGTTTGGTCATTATCAGGTATTATTATTATCAGGTATCTCGGGGCGAACCCATTCCAGGGCTTTGGCCCCTCTTTCGGGGCGAACCCATTCCAGGGCTTGGGCCCCTCTTTCGGGGCGAACCCATTCCAGGGCTTTGGCCCCTCTCTCGGGGCGAACCCATTCCAGGGCTTGGGCCCCTCTTTCGGGGCGAACCCATTCCAGGGCTTGGGCCCCTCTCTCGGGGCAAACCCATTCCAGGGCGCCCTGCACTTCACAAAGAAAAGAGAACTCTCCCCGGGGCTCCCGCCAGCTTCTCCGGGATCGGTCGCGTTACCGCACTGTACGCCTCACGGTGCCCATCTCCACCACTCCGGATTTGGGGATCTGAACCCTTTCGATCGGCTCACATGCCACAGGCCCATATGCTCACATGCCACAGGCCCAAAGGCCCATAGCCCATAGCCCTGCCCTGGTACTTTCATAGGCTTTCAGGACTATACACATGACATATTATGTCGTATATTAGGTATCACGAAAATGTACTTTATTTAGTCACATAACTACAGCTGTAAATACTACTGGATAAAGGCTTCTGCTATTGAATACATTAAATGATTTATAACACCTGGAGCAACCTTAAATTGTCCCTGCATTTTTTTTATCCCCTTCAGAACATTTATGAGAGTTTGAGATAGTGACCTTTGGAGAGAGTTTTTCCAAACTGCCAACCTTTTGTTTTCAAATGGCATTAATGCAAATTCAACTTGTGAGAAAACCCCACTCAGAGGTGTGATATTCCCTCCCTTCACCAAACAATTTGCCCTGAATAGAATATTTAAATGTATAAAGGGGTTGGGCCTATCTGATTGTAAATATAAAGACCTTTCCAGAGTCTGAACTCATTCACTACAGAACGTTATACTGTGAGACACTTAGAAGGAGCTGGAGTTGGATTATTGCCTTTTTCCCATATTCTGAAAACATTTCATTGAGAATTGACTTCCTTCTCCTTGGAGGAAGATGGCATCTGCAACTGCTACTGGTTCAAGGTAAGTTCTCTCTAAATGCAGGGAATAGCACACCTCTCAGTGGGGGTTTTATACTCTCATTTGGCTCTTTCTCTTAAATCAGACCATAAATGAATTGCTTTCTATCATGTTTCACAGAGGGTTAGAGGGGGAGAGTGTGCAGAATGTTTTTTAAATCACTTGGCAACTCTTTATTTATGCGTTTTGTGTCGCGCAGTGAGGGTTGAAAAATTATGGTCTGTGATTGTTAGCTGGAGTGCTATCCTCAGATAATAGAATTGTTTGCTTTCACTGTAAAGCATTTTTGAAATCTGACATGCTGGCTGGATTCACAACAAGTGTCGCTTTAATTTGGTATATTGAATGTGTGAATTTCATGAAAGTTTAATTTTACAGTAATTTATTTGAATTTGGCGCTCTGCATTTTCACTGGATGTTGGCCAGGTGGGACGCGTCCCACATATCCCAGAGAGGGTTTAAGTAATAACTTCATTACATGTACTTATTGTGCATTCACTGTCTTACAGAAAACAAAGAAGGATCCCTATTGTGTGCAGAGTGTGCATGAAGAACCAGGACAACATCATCTATACATCTCCGCAGAGTGTGCATGAAGAACCAGGAAAACATATCTATACATCTCCACAGAGTGTGCATGAAGAACCAGGAAAACATATCTATACATCTCCACAGAGTGTGCATGAAGAACCAGGAAAACATAATCTATACATCTCCGCAGAGTGTGCATGAAGAACCAGGAAAACATAATCTATACATCTCCGCAGAGTGTGCATGAAGAACCAGGAAAACATAATCTATACATCTCCGCAGTGTGCATGAAGAACCAGGAAAACATAATCTATACATCTCCGCAGAGTGTGCATGAAGAACCAGGAAAACATAATCTATACATCTCCACAGA
The DNA here is from genome assembly GCF_023373465.1 of Oncorhynchus keta. Classification (NCBI taxonomy): domain Eukaryota; kingdom Metazoa; phylum Chordata; class Actinopteri; order Salmoniformes; family Salmonidae; genus Oncorhynchus; species Oncorhynchus keta. Next base: position 26,899 of record NW_026286561.1, on the reverse strand, counting down.
GTGTGCATGAAGAACCAGGAAAACATCATCTATACATCTCCGCAGAGTGTGCATGAAGAACCAGGAAAACATCATCTATACATCTCCGCAGAGTGTGCATGAAGAACCAGGAAAACATCATCTATACATCTCTGCAGAGTGTGCATGAAGAACCAGGAAAACATATCTATACATCTCCGCAGAGTGTGCATGAAGAACCAGGAAAACATCATCTATACATCTCCGCAGAGTGTGCATGAAGAACCAGGAAAACATAATCTATACATCTCCGCAGAGTGTGCATGAAGAACCAGGAAAACATAATCTATACATATCCGCAGAGTGTGCATGAAGAACCAGGAAAACATCATCTATACATCTCCACAGAGTGTGCATGAAGAACCAGGAAAACATATCTATACATCTCCGCAGAGTGTGCATGAAGAACCAGGAAAACATAATCTATACATCTCCGCAGAGTGTGCATGAAGAACCAGGAAAACATCATCTATACATCTCCGCAGAGTGTGCATGAAGAACCAGGAAAACATCATCTATACATCTCCACAGAGTGTGCATGAAGAACCAGGAAAACATATCTATACATCTCCACAGAATGTGCATGAAGAACCAGGAAAACATATCTATACATCTCCACAGAGTGTGCATGAAGAACCAGGAAAACATATCTATACATCTCCACAGAGTGTGCATGAAGACAGAATCAAAACCAAAGATTGATCAGGAAGTTCATAATTCCCATTGAACCAGTCATGGGACACCACACTGAGAAAGGGGATGCAAAGCTGTGGTTTGTACCAAAAGCCCCCTCTGGATTGTGATCTGATGGCTGGATTTGGGAAATATCTCCGCGACGACAACAACATTCCCCATTTCAAACAGGAGGTTTGTACAGAGATTTTACTTTCATTTAACTGTTTACATATTTTAATGAGAATTAATAGATTTTAAAGTAGTTATTAACTATGTAATTCATATTATTTTCATGTTTCATGCCGAGAGAGACAGAGAGGATCTATTACATGAATTTATGTTCATCTGTGATGGCTGAGAGGGATTTGGGTCACAGGTGTCACGCCTTGGTCTTAGTATTTTGTGTTTTCTTTAATTATTTGTTCAGGCCAGGGTGTGACATGGGGTTATTGTATTGTCTTATTGGGGGTTTTGTAGGCATTGGGATTGTGGTTGATTAGGGGTGTGTCTAGTATAGGCTTGGCTGCCTGAGGCGGTTCTCAATCAGAGTCAGGTGATTCTCATTGTCTCTGATGGGGAACCGTATTTAGGTAGCCTGGGTTTCACTGTGTATTTCGTGGGTGATTGTTCCTGTCTCTGTGTAGTTTCACCAGATAGGCTGTAATAAGTTTCGCGTTCCGTTTGTTGTTTTGTTTATTCAGTTATTTCATGTATCGTCATTTCATTCATTAAAGACATGAGTAACCACCACGCTGCATTTCGGTCCGACTTTCTTTCGACAAACGAAGAACGCCGTTACAACAGGTGCTGTTTTGAGGGGTTAAAAAGGTCACATAGCTTGAGAGAGGATCTATTACATAAAGTTATCACAGATGCACACTATGTAAAACACATTATGTTAATAATTACCTAAAAATTGGATGTCATTGTCTCTCATAACTGTTGCAATACAAAACTTTGAAACATTGTTAAATATTTGTTACTTTAGTATGTATTGAGTGAAAAGTTATACATATTGAAAGAGAATGTGCAATATTACACAATTAAATAATAGATCATCTCTCACACAAACGTGGCTTCATCGTTGTTCACAGTTTATTATCATAGTTTCTCACCATTTTTAATTATCGCTTATAATCATAGTTTGAACATAGTTGGCCAAAGTTTCCAATCATAGTTTGTAATCATAGTTTGTAGTCATAGTTTGTAATCATAGTTTCTAATCGTAGTTTCTAATCATAGTTTCTAATCATAGTTTCTAATCGTAGTTTCCAATCATAGTTTCTAATCATAGTTTCTAATCGTAGTTTCTAATCATAGTTTCTAATTGTAGTTTCTAATCGTAGTTTCTAATCGTAGTTTCTAATCATAGTTTCTAATTGTAGTTTCTAATCGTAGTTTCTAATCGTAGTTTCTAATCGTAGTTTCTAATCGTAGTTTCCAATCATAGTTTCTAATCATAGTTTCTAATCGTAGTTTCTAATCGTAGTTTCTAATCTTAGTTTCTAATCGTAGTTTCTAATCGTAGTTTCCAATCATAGTTTCTAATCGTAGTTTCCAATCATAGTTTCTAATCATAGTTTCTAATCATAGTTTCCAATCATAGTTTCTAATCATAGTTTCTAATCATAGTTGATAAATGTACTTTCTAATTGTATTTTCTAGTCTGAGAAGTTTTGGTACAATAATATAGTCAAATACAACCTAACAGGCCAGAAGCAATTGTTTGTCCCTATAGTTTTGAATTTTTCCCTGTCAGAAAATTGTTGAGAGGCTAAGAGAGAATGACCTTTGGCGGTGATCTTCCCAGGATGTCAACATTCCGTTATCTTCTGTTGGAGAGGGGACGTTCCATTCAGGATGTCAACATTCCGTTATCTTCTGTTGGAGAGGGGAGGTTCCATTCAGGATGTCAACATTCCGTTATCTTCTGTTGGAGAGGGGAGGTTACATTCAGGATGTCAACATTCCATTATCTTCTGTTGGAGAGGGGAGGTTCCATTCAGGATGTCAACATTCCGTTATCTTCTGTTGGAGAGGGGACGTTCCATTCAGGATGTCAACATTCCGTTATCTTCTGTTGGAGAGGGGAGGTTACATTCAGGATGTCAACATTCCGTTATCTTCTGTTGGAGAGGGGAGGTTCCATTCAGGATGTCAACATTCCGTTATCTTCTGTTGGAGAGGGGAGGTTACATTCAGGATGTCAACATTCTGTTATCTTCTGTTGGAGAGGGAGGTTCCATTCAGGATGTCAACATTCCGTTATCTTCTGTTGGAGAGGGGAGGTTCCATTCAGGATGTCAACATTCCGTTATCTTCTGTTGGAGAGGGGAGGTTCCATTCAGGATGTCAACATTCCGTTATCTTCTGTTGGAGAGGGGAGGTTCCATTCAGGATGTCAACATTCCGTTATCTTCTGTTGGAGAGGGGAGGTTCCATTCAGGATGTCAACATTCCGTTATCTTCTGTTGGAAAGGGGAGGTTCCATTCAGTGAGCTGGAGCCTTTGTTTGGCCTGCCTCTGGGAGAATGTCAGATATGGTCAAAATATCTGTAAGATATATCTGTCAAATATTTTAGCTACATACTTCTATTTAGAGAGGTTTTTTTTTTTACCATTCAGGGATCTACTATCAAACAGTCATGAAATCATAAATAAATGAATGTGTAAACTACATTATGTGAATTTGATGGACTTTCTAACTTTAAAGGTCCAAGGACCAAAGTACAAATGAAGTCCCTGCTCAGCCCTGGTCCTTTCATTCTGTAAATTCTGGTTCCTCTCAAGGTTTCTTCCTAGGTTTCTGGCCTTTCTAGGGAGTGTTTCCTAGCCACCGTGCTTCTACACCCACATTGCTTGCTGTATGGGGTGTTAGGCTGGGTTTCTGTACAGCACTTTGAGATATCAGCTGATGTACGAAGGACTTTATCAACACATTTGATTTGAGTCAATGCCATGTCTGTTGTCTTTTTTCATAGTCTGAGAGAGAGAGAGAGAGAGAGAGAGAGAGAGAGAGAGAGAGAGAGAGAGAGAGAGAGAGAGAGAGAGAGAGAGAGAGAGAGAGAGAGAGATACTGTGAGAAACCCTACTACACTAACTGATACATGTAGATGTTTGGTACCAGAGGTAGATACTGTGAGAAACCCTACTACACTAACTGTTACATGTAGATGTTTGGTACCAGAGGTAGTCTGTCCAAGAGGGGAATCACACAGACTGATCTCAGTTAATTCATACTGTATGTTGTAGTCTGTCCAAGAGGGGAATCACACAGGCTGATCTCAGTTCATTCATACTGTATGTTGTAGTCTGTCCAAGAGGGGAATCACACAGACTGATCTCAGTTAATTCATACTGTATGTTGTAGTCTGTCCAAGAGGGGAATCACACAGACTGATCTCAGTTAATTCATACTGTATGTTGTAGTCTGTTCAAGAGGGGAATCACACAGACTGATCTCAGTTAATTCATACTGTATGTTGTAGTCTGTCTAATAATTAAATCACACAAGACTGACAGCCTGTAATTTTATTAAAAGCATTCAGTTGATTACATGGCAGTTTAGAGAGCAACATCATAACAATAATCTACTTCATAATCAATAATCAATATCATAACATTTATAATCAATAACATCATTATCTCTATACTACTAACCACATAACACTAATCTACATCATAATCAATATCATAACATTTATAATCAATAACATCATTATCTCTATACTACTAACAACATAACACTAATCTACATCATAATCAATATCATAACATTTATAATCAATAACATCATTATCTATATACTACTAACAACATAACACTAATCTACATCATAATCAATATCATAACATTTATAATCAATAACATCATGAGAGGTAAACAACAACAAACCCCTTTATTAAAAAATGTTTCAAAATACAAAGAATGAACAGATGATTATAATAATACCTGGACTAATAATGGAAACACTTCAAGATAAATAATCTAAGAGACACTAAATAAGATAAAGAATCTAAGAGACACTAAATAAGATAAAGAATATAAGAGACACTAAATAAGATAAAGAATCTAAGAGACACTAAATAAGATAAAGAATCTAAGAGACACTAAATAAGATAAAGAATATAAGAGACACTAAATAAGATAAAGAATCTAAGAGACACTAAATAAGATAAAGAATCTAAGAGACACTAAATAAGATAAAGAATCTAAGAGACACTAAATAAGATAAAGAATCTAAGAGACACTAAATAAGATAAAGAATCTAAGAGACACTAAATAAGATAAAGAATATAAGAGACACTAAATAAGATAAAGAATCTAAGAGACACTAAATAAGATAAAGAATATAAGAGACACTAAATAAGATAAAGAATCTAAGAGACACTAAATAAGATAAAGAATCTAAGAGACACTAAATAAGATAAAGAATCTAAGAGACACTAAATAAGATAAAGAATCTAAGAGACACTAAATAAGATAAAGAATCTAAGAGACACTAAATAATATAAAGAATCTAAGAGACACTAAATAAGATAAAGAATATAAGAGACACTAAATAAGATAAAGAATATAAGAGACACTAAATAAGATAAAGAATCTAAGAGACACTAAATAAGATAAAGAATATAAGAGACACTAAATAAGATAAAGAATCTAAGAGACACTAAATAAGATAAAGAATCTAAGAGACACTAAATAAGATAAAGAATCTAAGAGACACTAAATAAGATAAAGAATATAAGAGACACTAAATAAGATAAAGAATCTAAGAGACACTAAATAAGATAAAGAATATAAGAGACACTAAATAAGATAAAGAATCTAAGAGACACTAAATAAGATAAAGAATATAAGACACACTAAATAAGACAAAAAAATAAAGATAAGCAATACTGGAACATGAAACAAACCCCATGTTACCCAAAACCCCATGTTACCCAGAACCCCATGTTACCCAAAACCCCATGTTACCTCAAACCCCATGTTACTCTGGTGGTAAAAACCAAACTAAATGAATAATGGTGGTTGCAGTCACTACTTTTAGATTTCCTCCAAGGTTCTAGAAAGAGAAACTAATTCTGAACTTGTTATTAAAATTAGAACCACTTCAGGTTTGTCACAACATTTTAAACACCAGTCCACTGCTGACCATTGATTTTAAACACAAAACTGACCTAAGATCAGCATGTAGGGTCAGCTTCATTCTACTCCTACTCCGTCCCCTGGGCTGCTCTCTCCTCTCCCGGTCCAGCTTCAGCTCTGGAGCTCAGAGAGACCATCTCCATGGCATTGACATAAAGATCCATGCTGCTCACCCTGTTCACTCTCTTCTGCCTCCTGGTGGGCTAGAGAGACACAGCACCAACAGTCAGACATTTACTCTCTGGTACTCCATTCTCTCTCCCTCTAGTTTAAATGACTTGTAACGTCTGAGTAAATGTCTTTACCTTGTAGTACAGGTAGGAGGTGGTGATTGTTGTCAGTAGGATCAGCAGCACTACAACGTGTCTGATGATGAAGGCTGGCAGAGGAGAGGCTGCAAACAGAAACACCTTTGATGAGGGGACTGATCATCATCACATAGATCTGTGGGAAATCTGTCAATGACAAAGTTATAAGTCTGGTTCCTGTTCAGTTACCTGTGATGGTGAGGGAGAGGAGCTCACTTTCAGAGGAGAAGTTATGAGAGAAAACATAATTGTCATAAACACAGCTGTAGTTCCCTTGGTGGGAGTCATCTGCAGCAGGGAAGAGGAAGGCAGCAGAGTGATTGACAGCTGGCTGGATCTGGGTTCTGTTGGAGCCGGTGAACGTGAGGAGGAAGGAGCCTCCTGGGTACTGTGGCTGAGTGGAGCAGGTGATGGTGAAGTTGTAGCCCCTGAACATCTCAGGCCCCTGGTGGCCCCTGAAGACCCCTCCCATTGGGTCAGTCAGGAAGATATCAGGCTGGACCAGGAGATCTGTAACAATAAAAGAGAACAAGAAATACCTCTTCAACTAGTTTCCTATAGATATGACAATAACATCAGCATGTAACAGTGCCAGCCACCCTCCCTCACAGGGCAACATGAGTAGTGGGCCTACAGTCACTGAGACAACATATGTTGATATCAGGCTGAAGCAGGACATCTGGAACAAGAGGAGAGAAAAAGAAACGTAGCTCCTCAACTACTTTCCTCATTTAGATGTGACAATAACATGACATGTGACAGTGGTAGTGAGTAGAGACGTTCACTGAGGTAACACTCACATACAAAGCATTCTGGGATATTTAAGTTGTATTTGATTCCAACTTGACTGAGTGATCTATTTAGTAAAGCAGACTGACAAGTTAAACAGTCATCATGAGAGGTACAGAGGAAGTTGTATGAATGAAGGAAATCAGTTGAATATAATTATAATATGTTGTTATTACCTGAGCAGATCACCGTGAGTCCAGGAAGTAGATCATACATTCTATAACAATCCCTCAGTGCAGGCTCAGATCCAGAACATATCATGTTTTTCCCTCTAGTGGTGTTTCCCGGTGGTACTGAAACGGTGGAGCCACAACCCAGCTGTCTACACACTACTACAGCTACATCCCTCTGGGCCCTGTCATCAGCTCCCACAATCCTCCACTCTCCCTGGTCGTACCACTCCAATCCACCAGCACAGCGACTGCCTCCTCCCACCAGCCTCACATCATCAGGCTCTGAGAAAAGGAAAGAGAGAGAGACAGTAATCTGACTATTTTCTCATTAAAACCCACCTATATTGTCTCTCATATTCTTCACTCCAGGTGAGAAAAAAATGTTGACTGAGTGACAAACTGTTTCTTACCTGAGCAGGTGAGTCCAACAGCATCACCAGGTAGGCAGGTGTTGTTCTCTCTGTCTGAGGTGTCACAGTCCAGGAGAAGGGACTCATTACCTTTACACTGGAACTCTTTATCCCAGGTCTGACCCTCACCTTCTCCATAGAGCCCCCCCTGTAGAGCTGCAGGTGCCCCACAGCCAAACTCCCTACAGACTACCTCTGCATCCTGCCGGTCAAAGTCAGCTTCACACACTGAGGCCCAGGACTGATTGGACTTCACCTCCACTCTCCCAGAGCAGAGACCAGCTCCATCCACAAGCCGTACAGACTCTGGAGAAAAAGAGTTGGTTGAACATTCAATCAGTTTTGTTGATGACACTGTCAAGGACTAAACACAAATATGTTGGATAAAAGATTGTAGTTTGCTATGTTTGATACTGTAAGAGGTAGAAATGGGTTCTCAGTCACTCGGGATCAGGTTGGGAATAATGCAGGCAGGAGACAGGAATAAGTTCACTTCACTGTTCACACACAGCTTAACTACAAGGTCTGATTCATTATGTCACGGTCAGGATTGGCTGGGCCAATAGTGGAAAAGGTTACTGGTTATAATGACATCCCTGGTGAGAACTCAGTGATAAAAATATATTCTCTCTCTCATCTCTCTGTCTTCCTCTCCTCCTCCCTCATTCTCTTTGTGAGAGTGGTTGTGAGTAGAGACATTCACTGAGATAACACTCAAATGCAAATGCATTCTGGGATATTTAAGTTGCATTTCATTTCTACTTGACAGAGTGATCTATTTAGTAAAGCAGACTGACAAGTTAAACAGTCATCATGAGAGGTGCAGAGGAAGTTGTATGAATGAAGGAAATCAGTTGAATATAATTATAATATGTTGATATTTCCTGAGCAGATCACTGTGAGTCCAGGAAGGAGATATAATACATGGACTAAAGTATGTGGAACTCAGCAGTGAGTTTTACAACAGAGGATTATTTTTACGCTCTACGTGGTTCAGCCCTCGACTGTCTGTTCTGTGAGCTTGTGTTGTCTACCACTTCACGGCTGAGCCGTTGTTGCTCCTAGATATGCAACGTTGAAAGTCACTGAGACCTTCAGAAAGGACATTTTACTGCTGATGTTTGTCTATGGAGATTGCATGGCCATGTGCTCAATTTTATACACCTGTCAGGAACAGGTGTGGCTGAAATAGCCGAATCCACGAATGTCCACATACTTTTGGCCATATAGTGTAACTTGTTATTATTACCTGAGCAGATCACTGTGAGTCCAGGAGAGAGATCATAACTTCTGGAACACTCCCTCAGTGAAGACTCAGATCCATAACAGGAAAGTCTAAATGCTCTAGTGGTGTCTCCAAGTAGTACTGAAACAGTGGAGCCACAGCCCAGCTGTCTACACACTACTGCAGCTACATCCCAGTCTTCAGCTCCCACAGTCCTCCACTCTCCCTGGTCGTACCACTCCACTCCACCAGCACAGCGACTGCCTCCTCCCACCAGCCTCACATCATCAGGCTCTGAGAAAAGAAAAGAGAGAGACAGTAATCTTACTATTTTCTCACAAAAACACACCTATATTGTCTCTCATATTCTTCACTCCAGGTGAGAAACAATGTTGACTGAGTGACAAACTGTTTCTTACCTGAGCAGGTGAGTCCAACAGCATCACCAGGTAGGCAGGTGTTGTTCTCTCTGTCTGAGGTGTCACAGTCCAGGAGAAGGGACTCATTACCTTTACACTGGAACTCTTTATCCCAGGTCTGACCCTCACCTTCTCCATAGAGCCCCCCCTGTAGAGCTGCAGGTGCCCCACAGCCAAACTCCCTACAGACTACCTCTGCATCCTGCCGGTCAAAGTCAGCTTCACACACTGAGGCCCAGGACTGATTGGACTTCACCTCCACTCTCCCAGAGCAGAGACCAGCTCCATCCACAAGCCGCACAGACTCTGGAGAAAAAGAGTTGGTTGAACATTCAATCAGATTTGTTGATGACACTGTCAAGGACTAAACACAAATATTTTGGATAAAAGATTGTAGTTTGCTATGTTTGATACTGTAAGAGGTAGAAATGGGTTCTTAGTCACTCAGGATCGGGTTGGGAATAATGCAGGCAGGAGACAGGAATAAGTTCACTTCACTTTATAGAAAATAAACAGCTGGACATCCATCAGGCAGCTTCACTTCAGTACCATCTGAACTACAATGATCTGCCCATGAACATCTCCCATAAACCAATATGACAAACACAAATATAATGTTTAAATACATCTGACATCTCTCCCTCTATTTAAATGAGATAAAAACACATAAAGATGATACATGGTAATATTGTATAATGTATAAATAAATCTCTCAATATGACCAGTCTCTTACCTGAACAGGTCACATGATGATAATATCCACCATCACAGACACCAGGTCCTCCTCTTACAATGTCACACTGTCTAATAGAAGACTCATTTCCATAGCAACCACCTAGTATGACTCTTCGTTTTCCATCTTCAAGCAGAGGTCCTCCAGATTCAGCTACAGGATTTCCACAGTCCAGCTCTCTACACACAAACCTGACCTCTTTCATCATGCTCCACCAACTAGTACAAAGACCTAACCACTCTCCTTCATTGAAGACTTCCACTGTCCCAGAACAGGAAGTGGTCCCATTCACCAGTCTGACTGAGAGTTCAGCTGTAAACAGCAGAGAGGAAAACACAGTGGTGAGGACAGATGATGACAGTGATTCTGTTATTCTAACAGCAGTGATGCTTTGTGGTTGACAAGTATTAGTAGTTCCATAAAACACTACTTGTTATTGGGGTTTAGAATGGTTTGTATGGACACATGAATTTCTCCATGTGGGATAATAAAGTTGACTAATATTGAACTGCTTCTACACCTGCAATGTTTGCTGTTTGGGGTTTTAGGCTGGGTTTCTGTACAGCACTTTGAGATATCAGCTCATGTACGAAGGGCTATATAAATACATTTGTTTGATTTGATATAAACTGCTAGAATCACTGTAGATTTATACTCTACCTACCTGGTGGACTGACGCTTTGAGCCTGGAGATCTGAGGAGAAAGAGAGAGACAGAGGAAGAGAGAGGGAGAGTTTAAATGAACATCAACATGACCTTTCATGATGTGATGGGGAAGAAAGGCTTATCGTTGGTCTGGTGCAACAACACCCATGTGGACATACATCCTATCTGCAAAAGTATGTGGACACCCCTTCAAATTAGTGGATTCTATTTCAGCCACACCCCTTCCCCACCCCTTCCACACAGTAATACAGGCAAACATTGGCTGTAGAATGGCCTTCCTGAAGAGCTCAGTGACTTTCAACATGGCACCATCATAGGATGCCACTTTTCCAACAAGTCAGTTTGGCCCCGGTCAACTGTAAGTGCTGTTATTGTGAAGTGGAAACTTCTAGGAGCAACAGCTGCTCAACTGTGAATTGGTAGAGCGTACAAACTGTCTGTCCTCGGTTGCAACACTAACTGCAGAGTTCCAAACTACCTCTAGAAGCAACGTCAGCAGAATAACTGTTCGTTGGGAGCTTCAGGATGAATATTCCATGATGGAGCAGCCACACACAGGCCTAAGATCACCATGGTCAATGCCAAGCGTTGGCTGGAGTGGTGTAAAACTCAGATAACATGAGAACACTACCTGCCCTAAAGCGTAGTGCCAACTGTAAAGTTTGGTTGAGGAGGAATAATGGTCTGGGGATGTTTTCCTTGTTCGGATTAGGCCCCTTAGTTCCAGTGAAGGGAAATCTAATCGCATTCTAGACAATTCTGTGATTCCAACTTTGTGGCAACAGGAACTTGACTGGCCTGCACAGAGCCCTGACCTAAACCCCATCCAATACCTTTGTGATGATTTGAAATGCAGACTGCAATCCAGGCCAAATCGCCCAACATCTGTACCTAAGCTCATTAATGCTCTTATGGCTGAATGGAAGCAAGTCCGTGCAGCAATGTTCCAACATCATTGCCGATCGAATATACAGTGTCTATGGGGTCAAATTGCACTTCCCAAGGCTTCCACTAGATGTCAACAGTCTTTAGAACCTTGTTTGAGGCTTCCACTGTGAAGGAGGGGGGTGAGAGCTGTTTGAGTAAGGGCTCTGCCAGAGTGGCATGAGCTGATCACACTCGCTCACGTGATAGCGACCTGCGTTCCATTGCAATTCTAAAGACAAAGGAATTCTCCGGTTGGAACATTATTGAAGATTTATGTTAAAAACATTGTAAAGATTGATTCTATACATCGTTTGACATGTTTCTACGAACTGTAATATAACTGTTTGTCTGAACCTTCGCCTGGACTTATGAGTTTGGATTTGTTTACCAAACACGCTACCAAAAAATAGGTATTTGGACATAAATTATGGACTTCATCGAACAAAACAAACATTTATTGTGGAACTGGGATTCCTGGGAGTGCATTCTGATGAAGATCATCAAAGGTAAGTGAATATTTATAATGCTATTTCTGACTTCTGTTGACTCCACAACATGGCGGGTATCTGTATGGCTTGTTTTTGTGTCTGTGCGCCATACTCAGATTATTGCATGGTGTGCTTTTCCATAAAGTGTTTTTGAAATCTGACACAGCCGTTGCATTAAGGAGAAGTGGATCTATAATTCCACGCATAACACTTGTATATTTTATCAATGTTTATGATGAGTATTTCTGTAAATTGATGTGGATCTCTGCAAAATCACCAGATGTTTTGGAAGCAAAACATTACTGAACATAATGCGATTTTTGGATATAAATATGAACTTCCTCAAACAAAACATACTTGTATTGTGTAACATGATGTCCTATGAGTGTCATCTGATGAAGATCATCAAAGGTTAGTGATACATTTAATCTGTATTTCTGCTTTTTGTGACACCTCTCTTTGGCTGTAAAAAATGGCTGTTTTTCTGTGACGAGGTGCTGACCGAACATAATCTGATGCTTTCGTCGTGAAGTCTTTTTGAAATCCGACAATGTGGCGGGATTAACAACAAGTTTATGTATGTTTGAGGAATTTTATTTATGAGATTTCTGTTGTTTGACTGTTGTCAAATCGATCCCGTTAACGGGATCTTAGCCCGTCTCTTCCATAGGAGGTTAAATTTGATGACAACACAGTGGTAGGCCTAATCACCGACAACGAGCTCCAAGCACACCATGTCAGTCGTGAAGCGGGCACGACAAAACCTATTTCCCCTCAGGAGACTGAAAAGATTTGGCATGGGTCCTCAGATTCTCAAAAGGTTCTACAGCTCCACCATCGAGAGCATCCTGACTGGTAGCATCACTGCCTGGTACGGCAACTGCTCAGCCTCCGACCGCAAGGCACTACAGAGGGTAGTGTGAATGGCCCAGTACATCACTGAGGTCAAGCTTGCTGCCATCCAGGACCTCTATAACAGGCGGTGTCAGAGCAAGGCCCTGAAAATTGTGAAAGACACCAGTCACCCAAGTCATAGTGTTCTCTCTTCTACCACAAGGCAAGCGGTACCGGAGCGCCAAGTCCAGGTCCAAGAGGCTTCTAAACAACTTCTATCCCCAAGCCATAAGACTCCTGAACATCTAGTCAAATGGTTACCCAGACTATTCACATTGCCCCCCTCCCCTCTCAAAACCACTGCCACTCTCTTTTGTCATCTATGCATAGTCACTTAACTTGAAAATAAAAGCGAGCCGCACACTCTAGGAGCTCAGATGCAAATATTTAATTACCAATGTTTAGACAGCCAAGCTGTCTTCATGAGGGTTTCCTACTCCGCTAGCCAGCACCTCTAGCCAGCACCTCTAGCCAGCACCTCTAGCCAGCACCTCTAGCCAGCACCTCGCCTAAATAGGTCTGCGTTTCTTTTTCTTCTAGATAGTCACTTAACTTTACCTCGATGTTCATACTACCTCAACTCACCGGTGCCCCACACACTGACTCTAACCGGTGCCCCACACACTGACTCTAACCGGTGCCCCCTCACACTGACTCAAACCGGTGCCCCCACACACTGACTCTAACCGGTGCCCCCACACTGACTCTAACCGGTGCCCCCACACACTGACTCTAACTGGTGCCCACACACTGACTCTGACCGGTGCCCCCACACACTGACTCTAACCGGTGCCCCCACACACTGACTCTAACCGGTGCCCCCCCACACTGACTCTGTACCGACACCCCCACACACTGACTCTAACCGGGGCCCCCACACACTGACTCTGTACCGGTGCCCCCACACACTGACTCTAACCGGTGCCCCCACACACTGACTCTAACCGTGCCCCCACACTGACTGACTCTAACCGGTGCCCCCACACACTGACACTGACTAACCGGTGCCCCCACACACTGACTCCTAACCGGTGCCCCGTGCCCTCACACACTGACTCTAACCGGTGCCCCCCACACTGACTCTAACCGGTGCCCCCACACTGACTCTAACACTGACTCTAACCGTGTGCCCCCACACACTGACTCTAACCGTGCCCCCACACTGACACTGCCCCTCACACTGACTAACCGGTGTCCCCCCCACACACTGACTGACTCTAACCGTGCCCGCCCCTCACACTGACTGTAACCGTGCCCCCACACACTGACTCTAACCGACTCTGTGCCCCTCACACTGACTCTGTACCGACACCCCCTCACACTGACTCTAACCGGACTGCCGCCACACTGACTCTAACCGGTGCCCCCCACACACTGACTCTAACCGTGCCCCCACACTGACTCTAACCGGTGCCCCCTCACACTGACTCTAACCGGTGCCCCCACACACTGACTCTAACCGGTGCCCCCCACACTGACTCTGTAACCCCCTCACATGACTCTGTGCACCCCTCACACTGACTCTAACCGTGCCCCCTCACACTGACTCTTTACCGACACCCCTCACACTGACTCTAACCGGTGCCCCACACTGACGCACTCAACTGACTCTGTACCGACCCCCCTCACACTGACTCTGTACCGACACCCCCTCACACTGACTCTGTACCGACACCCCTCACCGACTGACTCTGTACCGACACCCCTCAACACTGACTCTTTACCGACACCCTCACACTGACTCTAACCGGTGCCCCCTCACACTGACTCTGTACCGACACCCCACACTCATACTGACTCTGTACCGACACCCTCACACACTGACTCTGTACCGACACTCCCTCACACTGACTCTGTACCGACACCCCCCTCACACTGACTCTGTACCGACACCCCTCACACTGACTCTGTACCGACACCCCCACACTCATACTGACTCTGTACCGACACCCTCCACTAACTCTAACACACTGACTCTGTACCGACACCCTCACACTGACACACTCACACTGACTCTGTACCGACACCCTCACACTGACTCTGTACCGGCACACCCTCCACTGACACACACCCTGACTCTGTACCGACACCCCACACTCACACTAACTCTAACCGTGCCCCTCACACTGACTCTGTACCGACCCCCACACTCAACCGGTGCCCCTCACACTGACTCTGTACCGACACCCACTGACTCTGTACCGACACCCCTCATACTGACTCTGTACCGACACCCCTCACACTGACTCTGTACCGACCCCTCACACTGACTCTGTACCGACACCCTCACACTGACTCTGTACCGACACCCTCACACTAACTCTAACCGGTGCCCCCACTCACACTGACTCTGTACACGACACCCCCCCTCACACTGACTCTGTACCGACACCCCCTCACACTAACTCTACCGGACTCTGTACCGACACCCTCACACTGACTCTGTACCGACACCCTCTCACACACTGACTCTGTACCGACACCCTCACACTGACTCTGTACCGACACCCTCACACTGACTCTGTACCGACACCCCACACTCACACTGACTCTGTACCGACACCCCTCACACTGACTCTGTACCGACACCCCCTCACACTGACTCTGTACCGACTCTGTACCCTCACACTGACTCTGTACCGACAACCGTGCCCTCACACTGACTCTGTACCGACACCCCCTCACACTGACTCTGTGCCCTCACACTGACACCGACACCCCTCACACTGACTCTGTACCGACACCCCTCACACTGACTCTGTACCGACACCCCTCACACTGACTCTGTACCGACACCCTCACACTGACTCTGTACCGACACCCCCTCACACTGACTCTGTACCGACACCCTCACACTGACTCTGTACACCGACTCTGTACCGACACCCTCACACTGACTCTGTACCGACACCCTCACACTGACTCTAACCGGTGCCCCCTCACACTGACTCTGTACCGACACCCCTCACACTGACTCTGTACCGACACCCCACACTAACTCCGTGCTGACTCTGTACCGACACCCTCACACTGACTCTGTACACACCCCCACACTAACTCTGTGCCCTCACACTGACTCTGTACCGACACCTCACACTGACTCTGTACCGACACCCCCTCACTGACACACACCCTCTGACTCTGTACCGACACCCCTCACACTGACTCTAACCGTGCCCCTCACACTGACTCTGTACCGACACCCCTCACACTGACTCTGTACCGACACCCTCACACTGACTCTGTACCGACACCCCACACTGACTCTGTACCGACACCCCTCACACTGACTCTGTACCGACACCCCTCACACTGACTCACACTGACTACCGACACCCCACTGACTCTGTACCGACACTGACTCTGTACCGACACCCCCTCACACTGACTCTGTACCGACACCCCTCACACTGACTCTGTACCGCCCTCACACTGACTCTGTACCGACACCCCTCACACTGACTCTGTACCGACACCCTCACACTGACTCTGTACCGACCCCTCACACTGACTCTGTACCGACACCCCCTCACACTGACTCTGTACCGACACCCCTCACACTGACTCTAACCGGCACCCTCACCTCACACTGACTCTGTACCGACACCCCTCACACTGACTCTGTACACTGACACTGTACCGACACCCTCACTGACTCTGTACCGACCCTCACACTGACTCTGTAACCGACACCCCTCTTCACACTGACTCTGTACCGACACCACCACACACTGACTCTGTACCGACACCCTCACACTGACTCTGTACCGACACCCCACTGACTCTGTACACTGACTCTGTACCGACACCCCCTCACACTGACTCTGTACCGACACCTCACACTGACTCTGTACCGACACCCTCACACTGACTCTGTACCGACACCCCTCACACTAACTCTAACCGGTGCCCCTCACACTGACTCTGTACCGACACCCCTCACACTGACTCTGTACCGAATTACACCTTCCTCTGTACACTGACTCTGTAACCGGCTCACACTGACTCAGTAAACATTTCACTGTAAGGAAACTGTTGTACTGACCATTAACTGATTTGACTCTGACTTACATCCTGCATTTTTTTACTGCGCATTTTGCTATTTTGCTATTTGCCCATGACTCCTGCACACTTTGACTCTAACTTTCGTTTGTTCGCACACCCTCACTCTGACTCTGTACCTTTGATCTCCCACCCCTCCCACACTGACTCTGTACCTGACACCCCTCACACTGACTCTGATGGACCGATGTCACCCCCTCACACTGACTCTGTACCGACACCCCCTCACACTGACTCTGTCCCTGCACACCCCCTCACACTGACTCTGTACTCTGCACACCCCCTCACACTGACTCTAACCGATCCCCCTCACACTGAGATCTCTCCCTGTCCTCTGCACTGCAGATCTCTCCCCTCCTCACTGACTCTGTCCTCTGACAGATCTCCCCCTCCTCTGCACTGAGATCTCTGTACCTGTACACCCTCACACTCTCCCTGTCCGACTCACACTGACTCTAACCGGTCCCTGCACACAGATCTCTGTACCCACCCTCTGCACTGACTCTGTACCACACCCCCTCCCCTCTGCACTGCAGATCTCTCCCCTGTCCTCTGGCAGATCCCCTCCCTGTCCTCACACTGACTCTGTACCTGCACAGATCTCCCCTCCTCTGCACTGAGATCTCTGTCCTCTGACACCCCCTCACACTGCACTCTCCCTGTACCGCACTGCAGATCCTCCTCCTCACTGACTCTGTCCCTGCACTGCACCCCTGTCCTCTGCAATACTGTCCTCTGCATTTTCCCTGCTGCTCTTTACTGCAGATTCTCTTCCTCTGCACTGCAGATCTTCTTCTCTGCACTAGATTTGTCCTCTGCACTGCAGATTCTCTCGTCCTCTGCAGGCTCGTGCAGATACTGCAGATCATCCCTTCCTCTGCACTGCAGATCTCTCCCTGTCCTCTGCACTGCAGATCTGTCCTCTGCACTGCAGATCTCTCCTGTCCTCTGCACTGCAGATGTCCTCTGCACTGCAGATTAACCTCTGCACTGATCTCTCCCTGACCTCTGAACTTACAGATCTCTCCCTGTCCTACTGCAGATCTGCCTCTGCACTGCAGATTTTTCCTCTGCACTGCAGATTTTCCTCTGCTATTTTGCCTACTTTGCCTCATGACTCCTGCAGACTTTGTCCTGACTGCAAATCTTTCTTTACAAGACTATGTTTGTTCGCACTGCAGATCTTGTCCTCTGGAGATCTCTCCCTGTCCTCTGCTGCAGATCTCTCCCTGTCCTCTGCATGGATCTTTCCCTGTCCTCTGCACTGCAGATCTTTTCCTCTGCACTGCAGATCCTCTCGTCTGGCAGATTTGTCCTCTGCACTGTTACCTGAGGCAAATCGCTCCCTGTCCTCTGCACTGCAGATCTTCCCTGTCCTCTGCACTGGATCTTCCCTGTCAGAAATCTGCACTGCAGATCTCTCCCTGTCCTCTGCACTGCAGATCTCTCCCTGTCCTCTGCACTGCAGATCTCTCCTGTCCTCTGCACTGCAGATCTCTCCCTGTCCTCTGCACTGCAGATCTCTCCCTGTCCTCTGCACTGCAGATCTCTCCCTGTCCTCTGCACTGCAGATCTCTCCCTGTCCTCTGCACTGCAGATCTCTCCCTGTCCTCTGCACTGCAGATCTCTCCCTGTCCTCTGCACTGCAGATCTCTCCTGTCCTCTGCACTGCAGATCTCTCCCTGTCCTCTGCACTGCAGATCTCTCCCTGTCCTCTGCACTGCAGATCTCTCCCTGTCCTCTGCACTGCAGATCTCTCCCTGTCCTCTGCACTGCAGATCTCTCCCTGTCCTCTGCACTGCAGATCTCTCCCTGTCCTCTGCACTGCAGATCTCTCCCTGTCCTCTGCACTGCAGATCTCTCCCTGTCCTCTGCACTGCAGATCTCTCCCTGTCCTCTGCACTGCAGATCTCTCCCTGTCCTCTGCACTGCAGATCTCTCCCCTGTCCTCTGCACTGCAGATCTCTCCCTGTCCTCTGCACTGCAGATCTCTCCCTGTCCTCTGCACTGCAGATCTCTCCCTGTCCTCTGCACTGCAGATCTCTCCCTGTCCTCTGCACTGCAGATCTCTCCCTGTGCACTGCAGATCTGCCTCTGCACTGCAGATCTCTCCTGTCCTCTGCACTGCAGATCTCTCCCTGTCCTCTGCACTGCAGATCTCTCCCTGTCCTCTGCACTGCAGATCTCTCCCTGTCCTCTGCACTGCAGATCTCTCCCTGTCCTCTGCACTGCAGATCTCTCCCTGTCCTCTGCACTGCAGATCTCCCCTGTCCTCTGCACTGCAGATCTCTCCCTGTCCTCTGCACTGCAGATCTCTCCCTGTCCTCTGCACTGCAGATCTCTCCTGTCCTCTGCACTGCAGATCTCTCCCTGTCCTCTGCACTGCAGATCTCTCCCTGTCCTCTGCACTGCAGATCTCTCCCTGTCCTCTGCACTGCAGATCTCTCCCTGTCCTCTGCACTGCAGATCTCTCCCTGTCCTCTGCACTGCAGATCTCTCCCTGTCCTCTGCACTGCAGATCTCTCCCTGTCCTCTGCACTGCAGATCTCTCCCTGTCCTCTGCACTGCAGATCTCTCCCTGTCCTCTGCACTGCAGATCTCTCCCTGTCCTCTGCACTGCAGATCTCCCTGTCCTCTGCACTGCAGATCTCTCCCCTGTCCTCTGCACTGCAGATCTCTCCCTGTCCTCTGCACTGCAGATCTCTCCCTGTCCTCTGCACTGCAGATCTCTCCCTGTCCTCTGCACTGCAGATCTCTCCCTGTCCTCTGCACTGCAGATCTCTCCCTGTCCTCTGCACTGCAGATCTCTCCCTGTCCTCTGCACTGCAGATCTCTCCCTGTCCCTGCACTGCAGATCTCCCTGTCCTCTGCACTGCAGATCTCTCCCTGTCCTCTGCACTGCAGATCTCCCTCCTCTGTCACTGCAGATCTCTCCCTGTCCTCTGCACTGCAGATCTCTCCCTGTCCTCTGCACTGCAGATCTCCCTGTCCTCTGCACTGCAGATCTCTCCCTGTCCTCTGCACTGCAGATCTCTCCCTGTCCTCTGCACTGCAGATCTCTCCCTGTCCTCTGCACTGCAGATCTCTCCCTGTCCTCTGCACTGCAGATCTCCCTGTCCTCTGCACTGCAGATCTCTCCTGTCCTCTGCACTGCAGATCTCTCCCTGATCACTCCTCTGCACTGCAGATCTCTCCCTGTCCTCTGCACTGCAGATCTCTCCCTGTCCTCTGCACTGCAGATCTCTCCCCTCTGTCCTCTCCCTGTCTGCACTGCAGATCTCTCCCTGTCCTCTGCACTGCAGATCTCTCCCTGTCCTCTGCAATGCAGATCTCTCCCTGTCCTCTGCACTGCAGATCTCTCCCTGTCCTCTGCACTGCAGATCTCTCCCTGTCCTCTGCACTGCAGATCTCTCCCTGTCCTCTGCACTGCAGATCTCTCCCTGTCCTCTGCACTGCAGATCTCTCCCTGTCCTCTGCACTGCAGATCTCTCCCTGTCCTCTGCACTGCAGATCTCTCCCTGTCCTCTGCACTGCAGATCTCTCCCTGTCCTCTGCACTGCAGATCTCTCCCTGTCCTGTGCACTGCAGAGCTCTCCCTGTCCTCTGCACTGCAGATCTCTCCCTGTCCTCTGCACTGCAGAGCTCTCCCTGTCCTGTGCACTGCAGATCTCTCCCTGTCCTCTGCAATGCAGATCTCTCCCTGTCCTCTGCACTGCAGATCTCTCCCTGTCCTCTGCACTGCAGAGTCTCCCTGTCTAATGATCTCTGCAGATCTCCCCTGTCCTCTGCACTGCAGATCTCTCCCTGTCCTCTGCACTGCAGATCTCTCCCTGTCCTCTGCACTGCAGATCTCTCCCTGTCCTCTGCAATGCAGATCTCTCCCTGTCCTCTGCACTGCAGATCTCTCCCTGTCCTCTGCAATGCAGATCTCTCCCTGTCCTCTGCAATGCAGATCTCTCCCTGTCCTCTGCACTGCAGATCTCTCCTCTGCACTGCAGATCTCCTCTGCACTGCAGATCTCTCCCTGTCCTCTGCACTGCAGATCTCTCCCTGTCCTCTGCAATGCAGATCTCTCCTGTCCTCTGCACTGCAGATCTCTCCTGTCCTCTGCACTGCAGATCTCTCCCTGTCCTCTGCAATGCAGATCTCTCCTGTCCTCTGCACTGCAGATCTCTCCCTGTCCTCTGCAATGCAGATCTCTCCCTGTCCTCTGCACTGCAGATCTCTCCCTGTCCTCTGCACTGCAGATCTCTCCCTGTCCTCTGCACTGCAGATCTCTCCTGTCCTCTGCACTGCAGAGCTCTCCCTGTCCTGTGCACTGCAGATCTCTCCCTCCTCTGTCACTGCAGAGCTCTCCTGTCCTGTGCACTGCAGATCTCTCCCTGTCCTCTGCACTGCAGAGCTCTCCCTGTCCTGTGCACTGCAGATCTCTCCCTGTCCTGTGCACTCCTGTCCTCTGCACTGCAGAGCTCTCTCCTGTGCACTGCAGAGCTCTCCCTGTCCTGTGCACTGCAGATCTCTCCTGTCCTCTGTCACTGCAGATCTCTCCCTGTCCTCTGCACTGCAGAGCTCTCCCCCTGTCCTCTGTTGCAACACTCACTTCCGAATTCCAAACTTCCTCTGGAAAAAACTTCAGCACAAGAACTGTTCGTCTGGAGCTTCATGAAATGGGTTTCTACAGCAGAGCAGCAGCACACAAGCCTAAGATCACCATGTGCAATGCCAAGCGTCTGCTGGAGTGGAAACACTTTCTCTGGAGTGTTGAATCACGTTTCACCATCTGGCAGTCCGTACCACAAACCTGGGTTTGGCAGATGCCAGGAGAACGCTACCTGCCAACTGTAAAGTTTGGTGGATGAGGAATAATGGTCTGGGGTTGTTTTTAATGGATCGGGTTAGGCCCCTTAGTTTCATTGAAGGGAAATCGAATCGCTACAGCATACAATTACATTCTAGACTATTCTGTGCTTCCAACTTTGTGGCAACAGTTTGGGGAAGGCCCTTTCCTGTTCCAGCATGACAATGCCCCTGTACACAAAGTGAGGTCCATACACAAATAGTTTGTTGAGATCGATGTGGAAGAACTTTACTGGCCTTCACAGAGCCCTGACCTAAACCCCATTTAATACCTTTAGGGATGAATTGAAACGTCGACTGAGCCAGGCCTAATCGCCCAACCTCACCAATGCTGTTGTGGCTGAATGGAAGCAAGTCCCCGCAGCAATGTTCCAACATCTAGTGGAAAGCCTTCCCAGAAGACTGGAGGCTGTTATAGCAGAAATGTTTCATCATCTAGTGGAAAGCCTTCCCAGAAGACTGGAGGCTGTTATAGCAGCGATGTTCCATCTTCTAGTGGAAAACCTTCGCAGAACAGTGGAGGCTGTTATAGCAGCAATGGGGCACCAACTCCATATTAATGCCCATGATTTTGGAATGAGATGTTAGATGAGCAGGTGTCCACATACTTTTGGTCATGTAGTGTACATTCCCCTTCCATGCAAATATGTAACTCTTTGCAGATGAGATTAAATCTAATTTAAATATATATATATATAGAGAGAATTTTTTAAATCATTAATAATTTCAGAGGTCAGGGGTCAAGCTGAGCCGGACCGAGTGGAAAAGGTTGCTGGTTATGATGACATCACTGGTGAGAAGTCAGTAAAGACAAGATATTCAGTTGGCTGCATGTTAGTCTGTCAACCCTATCTCCGTTGACATCTCACTTTCTCTCCACGCCTTCTCTCTCTCTCTCTGTTCCTCTCTCTCTCTTCCTGACAGATAGCATCAGACCTGTTGCCTTGGTAACAGACCTCTATCATCTACACCCCCCTTCTCCTACTCTAACATCAGAACAATATAATATATAATATGTCAAGTATAAGTAGTTCCATAAAACACTTCTTGTTATTGGGTATTAGAATGGTTTGTATGGACACATACAAAAGTTTACTAATATTGAACTACTATAATCACTGTAGATGTATACTCTACCTACCTGGTGGACTGACGCTTTGAGCCTGGAGATCTGAGGAGAAAGAGAGAGAGGAGAAAGGGAGAGAGAGACAGAGAGAGAGAGAGAAAGGGAGGAGTCAGAGGAAGAGAGAGTCAGAGGTTAAATCAACATGATATGATGGGGATGACAGTGGTATGGTGCAACAACACCCATGTGTAAACACATTCCCCATCTCTCCTCCACCCTCCTCTCTCCCCTACCCTCTTCTCTCCACTGCAAATCTCTCTATCCCCTCCCTCCCCTCATCTCTACTTCTCTCTCCTATACTCCACTCTCCCCTTCCCTCCTTTCTCCCCTCCCCTTCTCTCTACCCTACCCTCTATCCCCTCCCTCCCATCATCTCTACTCTACCCTTCTCTCTCCTATCCTCCACTCTCCCCCTCCCTCCCTTCTCCCCTCCCCTTCTCTCTACCCTACCCTCTATCCCCTACCCTCCTCTCTCACCTATCTTGCTCTATGCCCTCCTTTCCCATCGCCCCTCCCTTTCTCTCTCCTCCTCCTCAAACTCTCTCCACTCCCTTTCTCTCTCCTCCTCCTCAAACTCTCTCCACTCCCTTTCTCTCTCCTCCTCCTCAAACTCTCTCCACTCCCTTTCTCTCTCCCCAACCCTCCACTCTCCTCCTCCTCAAATCTCTCTCCCCACCCCTCCTCTCTTCTCATCTCTCTCTCTCTCTCTCTCTCTCTCATTCTCTCTCTCTTCGTGACGTATAGTGTTGGACCTGTTGATCTTGACTTAGCTAATAGACCTCTATCATCTACACCCCTCCCTTCTCCTACTCTAACATAACACCAATATAATATAGAATACATAATATATTATTTCATTAATTTACATAGAGACAGATACAATCAATCATTGACACACTGAATATACAACAGTCAGATGCATGACACCATCACAACTTAACTGACATTAGTGCCTGTCCCCAGATGGACAGTTAGACTACAGTAAAGTACATTTACAGGTGATCACATCATTGTCCTGCTTTGAGACACATTTTTACTGTCTGCTTCCAGTTGTATGTTATTTTACTAACCCTGCAAATGGTAAAATATCTTACAATATTACTGTCACACGTGTATATCAGTATAACAGCATCCTTCCTACCTGTGCTCCACAACAGGGTCATCAGTACCACTGCAGTTATCATGTCTGTCTCTAACTGGGGCTCCACTGACATACACAAGTCACTGTCATGTAGAGAGGACTGAAGACTGGAACGTGCTGCTCGGCTATATGACTTCTATGTCATTAGTTCGTTAGGTCTTTGATGTGAGATTAACTTCTTAGCAACTTATCTTGGATCAGTGGTTGAACACACTACAGCAAACTGATATGTTAAAAAAACTCCACAGGAAACTGCTGACAGAGCATCAACGTTTCACATAGTGTGTCCTATAATATCACCTCTAACTTTCTACTGCTTGAGTTCACCTCTTATAGAATATTAGCTTAATGTTCCAGCACCTAAATAGAAACAGTACCAGCACCCAAAATGAGTACTGATGAGGTCTCATGTTAGAGCAGGAGAAGGGGGGATGTGGTGTGGAAGCTAGAGGTCTGTTACCCAAGTCAACTCAACAGGCCTGATGCTATGTGTCAGGGTCAGGCTGGGCCAAGAGAGGAACAGGTTACTGGTTATGATGACATCACTGGTGAGAAGACAGTGATAAAAATATATTCTCCCTCTCCCCCTCCTCCCTCTCTACCCTACTTCCCTACCCCTCCCCCTCTCTGTCTCCCTCCCATCCTTTAATTTATATTAAATCAAGTAAGGGGAGGTAGAAGACGGGGAAAGGGGGAGAAGAGGAGAGGAGAGGGGGGAGAAGAGGAGAGGGGAGAGAAGAGGAGAGGAGAGGGAGGAGAAGAGGAGAGGGGGGAGAAGAGGAGAGGGGGGAGATGAGGAGAGGAGAGGGAGGAGAAGAGGAGAGGAGGGGGGGAGAAGAGGAGAGGGGGCAGAAAAGGAGAGGAGAGGGGGGAGGGGGGAGATGAGGAGAGGAGAGGGGGAGAAGAGGAGAGGAGAGGAGAGAAGGGAGAAGAGGAGAGGAGAGAAGGGAGAGGGGGAGAAGAGGAGAGAAGGGAGAAGAGGAGAGGAGAGAAGGGAGAAGAGGGGAGGAGAGAAGGGAGAAGAGGAGAGGGGAGAAGGGAGAAGAGGAGAGGTGAGAGAAGGGGAGAGGAGAGGAGAGAAGGGAGAAGAGGAGAGGGGGAGAATAGGAGAGGGGGAGAAGAGGAGAGAAGGGAGAAGAGGAGAGAGGGGGGAGAAGAGGAGAGAAGGGAGGAGAGGGGAGAAGGGAGGAGAGGGGAGAGAAGGGAGAGGAGAGGAGAGGGGGGAGAAGAGGAGAGGAGAGAAGGGAGAAGAGGAGAGGGGAGAGAAGAGAAGAGGAGAGGGGGAGAAGAGGAGAGGAGGGGGTAAGAAAAGGGGGAGATTAGGAGAGGAGGGCCTGCCTGCCTGCAGTATATAGACAAAATCAACAAAAGTATGTGGACACCTGCTCGTCAAACATCTCAATCCAAAATCATGGGCATTTGCATGGATTTAGTCCCCCCCCATTTGCTGCTATAACAGCCTCCACTCATCTGGGAAGGCTTTCCTCTAGATGTTGGAACATTACTGCTATAACAGCCTCCACTCTTCTGGGAAGGCTTTCCTCTAGATGTTGGAACATTGCTGCTATAACAGCCTCCACTCTTCTGGGAAGGCTTTCCTCTAGATGTTGGAACATTGCTGCTATAACAGCCTCCACTCTTCTGGGAAGGCTTTCCTCTAGATGTTGGAACATTACTGCTATAACAGCCTCCACTCTTCTGGGAAGGCTTTCCTCTAGATGTTGGAACATTGCTGCTATAACAGCCTCCACTCTTCTGGGAAGGCTTTCCTCTAGATGTTGGAACATTACTGCTATAACAGCCTCCACTCATCTGGGAAGGCTTTCCTCTAGATGTTGGAACATTACTGCTATAACTGCCTCCACTCATCTGGGAAGGCTTTCCTCTAGATGTTGGAACATTACTGCTATAACAGCCTCCACTCATCTGGGAAGGCTTTCCTCTAGATGTTGGAACATTACTGCTATAACAGCCTCCACTCATCTGGGAAGGCTTTCCTCTAGATGTTGGAACATTACTGCTATAACAGCCTCCACTCTTCTGGGAAGGCTTTCCTTTAGATGTTGGAACATTGCTGCTATAACAGCCTCCAGTCTTCTGGGAAGGCTTTCCTCTAGATGTTGGAACATTGCTGCTATAACAGCCTCCACTCATCTGGGAAGGCTTTCCACTAGATGTTGGAACATTACTGCTATAACAGCCTCCACTCTTCTGGGAAGGCTTTCCTCTAGATGTTGGAACATTGCTGCGAGGACTTGCTTCCATTCCAAGAGCATTAGTGAGGTCGGGCGATGAGGCCTGTCAGTCAGCGTTCCAATTCATCCCAAAGGTGTTTGACGTTTTTTAATGTCAGGGCTTTGTGAAGTTCTTCCACACCAATCTCAACTAACCATTCATGTATGGAACTCGCTTTGTGTACAGGGGCGTTGTCATGCTGAAACAGGAAAGGGCCTCTTCCCCAAACTGTTGCCACAAAGTTGGAATCACAGATTCCTCTAGAATGTCATTCTATGCTGTAGCATTAAGATTTCCCTTCACTGGAACTAAGGGGCCCGAACCATGAAAACAGCCCCAGACCATTATTCCTCCTCCACCAAACTTTACAGTTGTCACTATGCATTGGGGCAGGTAGCGTTCTCCTGGCATCCTCCAAACCCATATTAGTGTGTTGTATTAGTGTAGTAGTCCATTAAAAACAACCCCAGACCATTATTCCTCCTCCACCAAACTTTACAGTTGTCACTATGCATTGGGGCAGGTAGCGTTCTCCTGGCATCCTCCAAACCCAGATTAGTGTGTTGTATTAGTGTAGTAGTCCATTAAAAACAACCCCAGACCAT